>NW_027362757.1:160000-239146 GCF_042186555.1 Aquarana catesbeiana
AACAAAATCAAATCCAATAAAATCGCAAGAAATATCTCAGGAGAGATAAGTAGAAGCACCTGTTCACTGGTCAGTGATTTCTGAGCTTCTGAGAGCTCACTGACCTGCATCTTTCTATATAGAGACTCAGCCTATGACATCATAGTCAGAGAATCAAGGGACCAATCAGATCGCAGAGTGCAGTCAGGTGACCTTTTTTTTTTTTTTTGAAAAATAACTGAGGATTTTTCTTAAAGGAGCCACGTCCTTATTTGTGAGCTTTGTGAATTCAGCCTGTAGGATCAGTATACGGATCTAATAGGGATATACGGCTCCTAGAAGAACATGTTGTTGTGAATGAGATTTAACCCTTACAGTCCCATGGCTGAAATAAAGATCTCTATTCTTATAACATTGTGAATGGAGCCTTAGAAATCCTCCATCAAATCTTTTCTTTTATTTTATCATTATTACACACCAATTATTTCTACATTTTTAACCCTTTCACTGCCAAATCAAATGTTTCCCCTTTCATTTATGAAACCAATTCCCCTCCCCCTTTTGTTTTTAACCCTTTCACTGCAAAATCATATTTTTTTTTCATTTTTAACCCTTTCTATGAACCATTTTTTTTCAAAACACAGATTTTTGTACGTTTTTTTAACCCTTTCAGCGCCAAACCAACTTCTTTTCTTTTTTTATACCCTCCCCTCCCCCCATTTTTAACCCTTTTACTGACAAAACCAAAATGTGTTTTTTACATTTCTTGCCCAAATGTAAAATTATCACTAAAGGAAAACTTGTTTATTGTTAGTGTTGGATGGAGTGCAGAGGGATTAGAGCCCCTGTCAGGTTTTTATTGCTGTCTGCGCCCCCTTTAGGAAGATTCATTCTCTTCAACTGCCAAATTATTTCAGTTTTTTCACCAAACTATATTGTTCATTTGTTTCAACCCTTTAACTGTCAAACCAAGTAACCCCTCCCCTCCCCCTACACACACACATTTTAACTGCCACTTTCACTGCCAAATCATTTTTTTTTTCATTTCTCCCCCATATGTTACATTATAAAGGAAAATGTTTTTATTGTTGGTGTTAGATGGAGTGGAGAGGGATTAGAACCCCTGTCAGGTTTTTATTGCTGTCTGCGCCCCCTTTAGGGAGCTTCATTCTCTCTATTTACCAACAAAAGTGAAAGAAACATTCCAGATTTTGGGTTGTCACCAGAACAGGAATTAGAGGGGAAATCCTCCAATGGGGACACTAGTTCTGGTGACACCCAGGGATGATGTCACTTTGGGAGGATTTCTCTCACTTCCTGTTGTCTCCTTCCGTTTGTATCCCGGAGATCTCCTCTTTATATTTATCATTATATAGAGAGATTTCAGAATAAATGGCCTTTTTTTATAAGACTTTACATATTAACTAAATTATATATCACTCCTTTTTAAGGTAATTAATCGATTAATCTGAACAATAATCAGCCAACTAATTGATTATGAATATAATCGTTAGTTGCAGCCCTAGTGTGTGTGTATATTATATATATGTGTGTGGGGGGGGAGGTGACATGCATTGTGATATATGTATGTGTGTGTATATTATATATATCACAACGCATGTCACCCCCTCCCCCCCACACACATTAGTGATATTTATATATATATCACTAACCAATAGCGAAGCTCGGTGGGAATTTCAGGTGCTGGAAGATCCAGACTCCCAGTATAACAAATACATTTCCTTCTTTGTTGGTGTTCAGAAGATTCCGTATCTGATAAATATTCTTTATCCAAATCATCCCCATTATTATATTATCAAATAATGAGCAAAACTCCTTCCTTCTCCCTCCGATCTCTATCACAGTCTGATTGTGTATGTGACGTTTCTATGGTAATATTTCCATCCCATAATAATATCATCCATTCCTTCCTTCCCCCAAATGTCACCTCTGCACCCCACAAAGAGAACATTTCTTTATTTTATTTTTTATTTGGATTTCTTGTCCACTGCAGCAAAAAAAAAGCTTTTTATTAATGGGGGAGGGGAGGGGGAGGAGTCATACTGATCAGTTATCTCCCCCAAATCACAATGATTGCACATTCATAACTAATATCTCATCAATATCACCCCAATAATATATATATATAGATCACTCCAATAATCATAATAATATATATTTATATATCGCCCCAATAATTTATTGGAGGATCACAATATCCGACTCTTCCAGCCTTGTGAATGAAGTCTTTAGACAGGAAGGAATGGATGATATTATTATGGGATGGAGATATTACCATAGAAACGTCACATACACAATCCTTCCCATAGGAGGTCCAGTGCAGTCATGTCAGTTATTGTCATGGCGACGCAGCCCCAGCCAGCTGCCTCATTTGCATATAAGGAGTAAACAAGTCCATATAAGGCAGTAGGGGGAGGAGTCCAGTGATGACATCAGGCAGCAGCGGACTCCTGATGTGTATATAGATCACTCCAATAATAATTATATATATATATCAGTGGGGGGGGGGTAAATATGTTGTGAACGATGATGAGTTGTTTAATTTATTGATCAATTTTGGATTGGAGGATTGGATATAAATGCGCCCCGTACCCCATTATTTCTATGATTTATATTGCTGGGGGGAGGGTACAATTACCATCATATATCAGTGATTGGGAGGGGGGAGGGGAGGGGGGTCACCTATTTCTGGTATATAGTATATATCCATTACCCGACCATTCCTCACCATACACACCTCTGATTGTCAATAGAACTATCAATCACCCCTCCATATAATAAATGTCACTTTATTACACCCCCCATAAGAAAGCTACATCTGTGGGGGGAGGGGGGTGTAATGATCACTGGGGGGAGGGGGGGTGTAATGATCACTGGGGGGGGTGTAATGATCACTGGGGGGAGGGGGGGGTGTAATGATCACTGGGGGGGAGGGGGGGTGTAATGATCACTGGGGGAGGGGGGTGTAATGATCACTGGGGGGAGGGGGTGTAATGATCACTGGGGAGGGGGGGTGTAATGATCACTGGGGGGGAGGGGGGATGTAATGATCATTGGGGGGGAGGGGGGGTGTAATGATCACTGGGGGGAGGGGGGGTGTAATGATCACTGGGGGGAGGGGGGTGTAATGATCACTGGGGGGAGGGGGGGTGTAATGATCACTGGGGGGGAGGGGGGGTGTAATGATCACTGGGGGGAGGGGGTGTAATGATCACTGGGGAGGGGGGGTGTAATGATCACTGGGGGGAGGGGGGTGTAATGATCACTGGGGGGAGGGGGTGTGTAATGATCACTGGGGGGAGGGGGGTGTAATGATCACTGGGGGGAGGGGGTGTGTAATGATCACTGGGGGGGAGGGGGGTATTTAGAAGTAAAAAAACAAAATAGTTTGATTTCCAATATTTCATCACAGAATCCATTCAATCAATAATCGTTTATCATCGTCATGGTGATGGGAATAATTGGTGTCGGTCCAGCATAGGATTTATAGGGAGATCTATGAAGCACCCCGTGATGTGTGGGGTACCGTACCCCGGATTTCTATGGGGGATCTAAAAAAAGGGGGTCCGGCCCGCTACTAGCAAGGGGGAAATAATAAAGTGGCCGGTGAGTGTACAGTATATATACAGTATCTGACAAAAATAAGTACACCCCTCAGTGACATTTGTGTAAATCTTTTCTTCTCTCTTTTCATGTGACAACACTGAAGAAATGACACTTGTCTACAATGTAAAGTAGTGAGTGTACAGCTTGTATAACAGTGTAAATTTGCTGTCCCCTCAAAATAACTCAACACACAGCCATTAATGTCTAAACCGCTGGCAACAAAAGTCAGTACACCCCTAAGTGAAAATGTCCAAATTGGGCCCAAAGTGTCAATATTTTGTGTGGCCACCATTATTTTCCAGCACTGCCTTAACCCTCTTGGGCATGGAGGTCACCAGAGCTTCACAGGTTGTCACTGGAGTCCTCTTCCCCTCCTCCATGATGACATCACAGAGCTGGTGGATGTTAGAGACCTTGCGCTCCTCCACCTTCCGTTTGAGGATGTCCCACAGATGATCAATAGGGTTTAGATCTGGAGACATGCTTGGCCAGTCCATCACCTTTACCCTAATGGCTGTGTGTTGAGTTATATTGAGGGGGCACCTAATTTAACACACCTGCTCCCAATTCACACCTGAGACCTTGTAACACTAACGAGTCACATGACACCGGGGAGGGAAAATGGCTAATTGGGCCCAATTTGGACATTTTCACTTAGGGGTGTACTGACTTTTGTTGCCAGCGGTTTAGACATTAATGGCTGTGTGTTGAGTTATTTTGAGGGGACAGTAAATTTACACTGTTATACAAGCTGTACACTCACTACTTTACATTGTAGACAAGTGTCATTTCTTCAGTGTTGTCACATGAAAAGATAGAAGAAAAGATTTACACAAATGTGACTGAGGGGTGTACTTACTTTTGTCAGATACTGTATGTACAGGAGAGAAGTGCAGAGGGTATGACAGTGACATTTTAGAGGCGGACCCAATTTTTGGCCGCTGAAACACATTGTTTGAAAATGGTGTTTTTTTTACATTCGGCCGAAAGAAAAAATGTGCCAATAATGGCACCGAAAACAGGGTGGTCCGCCCTGGGGGGCGCACATGGCGGGGGGGGCGCACATGGCGGGGGTGTCATCCCCAGTCAGAGCCCTCCCCTCCCTCCTTGTCACGCAGAGCGGCGATCTCTCTCTGTGTCACTGAGCTAAATCGTTCAGCAGCCCCCTGTGATAGACGGCACACTGATCCAGTGGCGGGAAATTGAAGCAGTGTGACGTCCATCATAGGAGGCGGGGCTTTGTTACTGCGGCCCGAGGAATTCCAACCCAGCCGCGGGACACAGCGGGAGATCGGCGCTCTGTGTGATCCGGACACTGATAGGCTTCATGTACACGGGACATTTTTACAACCTCTCCTGAATGATTTAACTTGACAGATAGTAACCCGCGTTTAAAACATCCGTTTTTCCGCGTTTACGTTTAGAAGCGTTAGGCAAAAATGAAAATTTTTATTTTTTTTTTAAATATTAAAAAAAAAAATAAGCCTGTAAACGGCACGCGAGCTACCACGTTTAGTGTCTGAAACGTCGGAAACTTCGGCGTCTAAAATTTTTTTTTTGTCTTCAAAGAAAAGCCTCTAAACGCAACTGCCTAAAAACGACATTAAACAAACCTGTGTACACATAAGAGAACATTGGAGGAGTTCGGGGGCAGCTGAAAAAAAGCAACCAACTACCTCTGAACAATCGTTTACCAACAGCAGTGTACATGAGGCCTAAGGCTGCAGACATGATACAAGAGACAGTCAGAGACTGAGGACATGATACAAGAGATGGTCAGAGAGTGAGGACATGATACAAGAAACGGTCAGAGCGTGAGGACATGATACAAGAGATGGTCAGAGAGTGAGGACATGATACAAGAGACGGTCAGAGACTGAGGACATGATATAAGAGATGGTCAGCGAGTGAGGACATGATATAAGAGATGGTCAGACTGAGGACATGATACAAGAGATGGTCAGACTGAGGACATGATACAAGAGATGGTCAGACTGAGGACATGATACTAGAGATGGTCAGACTGAGGACATGATACAAGAGATGGTCAGACTGAGGACATGATACAAGAGATGGTCAGACTGAGGACATGATACTAGAGATGGTCAGACTGAGGACATGATACAAGAGACGGTCAGAGTGTGAGGACATGATACAAGAGACGGTCAGAGCGTGAGGACATGATACAAGAGACGGTCAGAGCGTGAGGACATGATACAAGAGACGGTCAGAGCGTGAGGACATGATACAAGAGACGGTCAGAGCGTGAGGACATGATACAAGAGACGGTCAGAGCGTGAGGACATGATACAAGAGACGGTCAGAGTGAGGACATAATGCAAGAGACGGTCAGAGACCGAGGACATGATACAAGAGACGGTCAGAGACCGAGGACATGATACAAGAGACGGTCAGAGACCGAGGACATGATACAGGAGACGGTCAGGAGACCGAGGACATGATACAAGAGACGGTCAGAGCGTGAGGACATGATACAAGAGAAGGTCACAGAGTGAGGACATTGAGCAGGTCTTTCTCAGTTCCTCCATCTTATCAATGCGACTCGGAGACGAAGGTAACATTGTATGTAAAGACGTCGTAGAGAGTTTAACTTGGAAATAATAGAATGATGGAGTTCAGGAATTGTCGGACGGGACGTGTTCCTCGAAGCCTTCACTCTCCCGCACCAGAGCACGCTCCAAGATGACACGCCCCTCTTTGTAGCGCTGGCTGTCCTCCGTGGTAAATTCGTAGATCCAGCCCAGCTTGCTGTTGCAGTTTTTGCAGCTGACGTCCCGCACCATGTGACGGCCGGTGAGCATGACACGGTCCTGGACTTCACTGTACTGCAAGTTTACCACCTGCAGGGGAGAAGAGAAGAGAAACTTTAGTGGAGACGTCATCATGGAGGGGCGGAGACACACAGTGTAAGGGACAAGAGATCACCTGGAGGGGCGGAGACACACAGTGTAAGGGACAAGAGATCACCTGGAGGGGCGGAGACACACAGTGTAAGGGACAAGAGATCACCTGGAGGGGCGGAGACACACAGTGTAAAGAGACAAGAGATCACCTGGAGGGGCGGAGACACACAGTGTAAGGGACAAGAGATCACCTGGAGGGGCGGAGACACACAGTGTAAAGAGACAAGAGATCACCTGGAGGGGCGGAGACACACAATGTACGGGACAAGAGATCACCTGGAGGGGCGGAGACACACAGTGTAAAGGGACAAGAGATCACCTAGAGCGGTGGAGACACACAATGTATGGGGCAAGAGATCACCTGGAGGGGCGGAGACACAATGTACGGGACAAGAGATCACCTAGAGGGGCGGAGACACACAATGTACGGGGCAAGAGATCACCTAGAGGGGCGGAGACACACAATGTACGGGGCAAGAGATCATCTGGAGGGGCGGAGACACACAATGTACGGGGCAAGAGATCACCTGGAGGGGCGGAGACACACAATGTACGGGACAAGAGATCACCTAGAGGGGCGGAGACACAATGTACGGGACAAGAGATCACCTAGAGGGGCGGAGACACACAATGTACGGGACAAGAGATCACCTAGAGGGGCGGAGACACAATGTACGGGACAAGAGATCACCTAGAGGGGCGGAGACACACAATGTACGGGGCAAGAGATCACCTGGAGGGGCGGAGACACAATGTACGGGACAAGAGATCACCTGGAGGGGTGGAGACACAATGTACGGGACAAGAGATCACCTAGAGGGGCGGAGACACAATGTACGGGACAAGACATCACCTAGAGCGGTGGAGACACACAATGTACGGGACAAGAGATCACCTGGAGGGGCGGAGACACACGATGTACGGGGCAAGAGATCACCTGGAGGGGCGGAGACACACAATGTACGGGGCAAGAGATCACCTGGAGGGGCGGAGACACAATGTACGGGACAAGAGATCACCTAGAGGGGCGGAGACACACAATGTACGGGACAAGAGATCACCTAGAGGGGCGGAGACACACAATGTACGGGACAAGAGATCACCTGGAGGGGCGGAGACACAATGTACGGGACAAGAGATCACCTGGAGGGGCGGAGACACACAATGTACGGGGCAAGAGATCACCTGGGGGGGCGGAGACACACGATGTACGGGACAAGAGATCACCTGGAGGGGCGGAGACACACAATGTACGGGGCAAGAGATCACCTGGAGGGGCGGAGACACAATGTACGGGATAAGAGATCACCTAGAGGGGCGGAGACACACAATGTACGGGACAAGAGATCACCTAGAGGGGCGGAGACACACAATGTACGGGACAAGAGATCACCTGGAGGGGCGGAGACACAATGTACGGGACAAGAGATCACCTGGAGGGGCGGAGACACACAATGTACGGGGCAAGAGATCACCTGGGGGGGCGGAGACACACGATGTACGGGACAAGAGATCACCTGGAGGGGCGGAGACACACAATGTACGGGGCAAGAGATCACCTGGAGGGGCGGAGACACAATGTACGGGGCAAGAGATCACCTGGAGGGGCGGAGACACACAATGTACGGGACAAGAGATCACCTGGAGGGGCGAAGACACAATGTACGGGGCAAGAGATCACCTGGAGGGGCGGAGACACACAATTCACCATTAAATCGCTATCCCGACATAAAAAATACCTCAGAACATCCCAACTTCCCCGTGTCATGTAAATCACCACAACGTCTTCTCACACAACCCCGCCCCCTTTTTTATAATAAAGTCTTTGCTTTGTCAGTGATAACAAGTAGAAGAAACCCTGATCAAGTCCTCATAACTAAGTGTATGTTGTATCAGTGGAGTCACTAGGGTTGGTGTCACCTGGTGCAGTAAAATCTGGTGTCACCCCCCCTCCTGTCTAGGCTGTCCAGCATCATGCAGGCAGAGCACGGTCACGGGGCGCACCCCAAACCAGCCCCTGTAAATGATAGTATAGGGTGGTATAGTGGCAGGTTGGGGTGGTATAGGGCAGGTTGGGGTGGCACAGGGCAGGTTGGGGTGGTATAGGGCAGGTTAGGGTGGCACAGGGCAGGCTGGGGTAGTACAGGGCAGGTTGGGGTGGCACAGGGCAGGTTGAGGTGGTATTGGGCAGGTTAGGGTGGCACAGGGCAGGCTGGGGTAGTACAGGGCAGGTTAAGGTGGTATAGGGCATGTTGGGGTAGTACAGGGCAGGTTGGGGTGGTACAGGGCAGGCCAGGGTGGTATAGGGCATGTTGGGGTAGTACAGGGCAGGTTGGGGTGGCACAGGGCAGGCCGGGGTGGTACAGGGCAGGTTGGGGTGGTACAGGGCAGGCCGGAGTGGTACAGGGCAGGTTATAACTCTATGTAGTGACATTGTGCAGTGTGCTGAGTAACTTACTGTACATATCATGCCTCACTTGGGGATATTAGAGTGAGTGAGGAGTGTTACAGGCAGTCTCCCCCTCATGGCTGGATGCCGTACTCCCACCGCTCCGCTACAATACAGTAATACAAAGCAATACAGTACAGTGTTTAGCGGCGGCCCCGGTGTCAGGTGACCCTCTGGCGGGTGTCACCTGGTGCGGCCCCCCCCCCCCCCCCATAGCAACGCCACTGTATTGTATGATCCATCACTCTCAGGAGGAATCCAACGTGTGACACGGCTCCGTATAGCAGTGTGTGCAGCAGGAAATCCCTTCCCCCTGCCTGTCTGCCTCCTGTGTATTGGCACATAAGGAAGAGAGCGATGCACACAGGAAGTGAAGGTGAAAGGAGGAAGTGGTGATGTCATGTGACCTCGTCTTCTCCTCAGAACACACCGCTACTGAACACGTGTGTCTCTCTATGTCCATTACAACATACAACTACCAGATCACAACTCTGACACCTCACTAAAGGATATATATATATATGTATACCACAAATACAAGAAATACAAATAGAATTCAAAAATATACAACCTTTTCATGACTTCAAGTGGTTCTAAGGCCCCTTTCACACTTGTGAGACTTCAAAGTCACATGACAAGTCGTACCCCTAGAGTTCCAATGATCCCCATTCATATCGGAACTACAAGTCCCATCATCCCCCCAGATCTCAGAGAACTGCAAGTCCCATCATTCCCCCCCCCCTCGAGAACTACAAGTCCCATCATTCCCCCATATCCCAGAGAACTACAAGTCCCATCATTCCCCCATAACCCAGAGAACTACAAGTCCCATCATTCCCCCATATCCCAGAGAACTACAAGTCCCATCATTCCCCCATAACCCAGAGAACTACAAGTCCCATCATTCCTCCCCCACAGAACTACAAGTCCCATCATTCCCCCAGAGAACTACAAGTCCGATCACCCCCCCCCCCCAGAGAACTACAAGTCCCATCATCCCCCCCCCCCCCCCCCCGAGAACTACAAGTCCCATCATTCCCCCAGAGAACTACAAGTCCCATCATCCCCCCCTCGAGAACTACAAGTCCCATCATTCCCCCAGAGAACTACAAGTCCCATCATTCCCCCCAGAGAACTACAAGTCCCATCATTCTCCCAGAGAACTACAAGTCCCATCATTCCCCCAGAGAACTACAAGTCCCATCATTCCCTGGGTCCCGGTGTTGTGCCGAGAATGGCTTCCCCGTCGAAATCTGTTCCCCCTGTCTCTCGGCGGAGATCGGAACTCCGCCTCTCCAGCCCTCTGCACTGCCGCTCCTCCTACATCCTTCTACCGTCCCCGCCCCCGTGCGCGTCCCCGTGCGCGTCCCCTGTACAATGTTATTAGTCCATCCACACAAATATATATGTATATATTATCACTCCTATATATGTATATATTATCACTCCTTATATATGTATATATTATCACTCCTATATATGTATATATTATCACTCCTATATATGTATATATTATCACTCCTATATATGTATATATTATCACTCCTATATATATGTATATATTATCACTCCTATATATGTATATATTATCACTCCTTATATATGTATATATTATCACTCCTATATATGTATATATTATCACTCCTATATATGTATATATTATCACTCCTATATATGTATATATTATCACTTCTATATATGTATATATTATCACTCCTATATATGTATATATTATCACTCCTATATATGTATATATTATCACTCCTTATATATGTATATATTATCACTCCTATATATGTATATATTATCACTCCTATATATGTATATATTATCACTCCTATATATGTATATATTATCACTTCTATATATGTATATATTATCACTTCTATATATGTATATATTATCACTCCTATATATGTATATATTATCACTCCTTACATATATATATATATATATAAACTATACACACGTCTTCATTATTATCCCGCCTATTATTTAATATTATTTATTGAACACTGGAAATTCTCCCCACAGTCCCTATTATTATTATTATTATTATTATTATTATTATTATTATTATTATTACTACCACCTATTATATATCTATCAGTATACACGTCATCATTATCATCTCTTCCTATTATTTTATCTAATTTTTTATTGCCCCTCCTATTATTTTATATTATTGTTACACCTCCTATTCATTTCATCTAATTTATTATTACCCCCTCCCAGTGGCAGATGGTGCTGAAAATTTTTGGGGGGGCGCAAACAAACTGAAAAAATCTGAAAAAAAAAATCTTTAAACGCAGCCACTGTGCACATCTGTTTCTCTGACTGCTCTACTCTTTGTATCGATCATCCTCACTCTTCTTTCTTACCCCAGACCCTTTCTGTCCAGGGGAAGCGGATTTTGATAGCAAGCTGATTATTGCTATCGAATCTGGTTCCCCCTCCCAATATAGCTTCCACAGCATTTCAAGGGTTAAAAACACTTGTATATGGCTTCTCTGACTGCTCTACTCTTTGTATTGATCATCCTCACTCTTCCGTCTTACTCCAGACCCTTTCTATCCAGGGGGAACGGATTCTGGTAGCAAGCTGACTGTGTGTTAAATTTGGTGTTATCGCTCTCACTCTCTCATACTGGTCACTGGAAGTACAACATGGCACCTCATGGGAAAGAACTCTCTGAGGGAGGATCTGGAAAAAAGAATTGTTGCTCTACATAAAGATGGCTTAGGCTATAAGAAGATTGCTAAGACCCTGAAACTGAGCTGCAGCACGGTGGCCAAGACCATACAGAGGTATAACAGGACAGGTTCCACTCAAGAGGTCGAGTACACGTGATCAGCATCATATCCAGAGGTTGTCTTTTGGAAATAGATGTATGAGTGCTGCCAGCATTGCTGCAGAGGTTGTAGGGGTGGGGGGTCAGCCTGTCAGTGCTCAGACCATAGGCCGCACACTGCATCAAATTGGTCTACATGGCTGTCATCCCAGAAGGAAGCCTCTTCTAAAGATGATATACAAGAAAGACCACAAACAGTTTGCTGAAGACAAGCAGACTAAGGACATGGATTACTGGAACCATGTCCTGTGGTCTGATGAGACCAAGATAAACGTATTTGGTTCAGATGGTGACAAGCGTGTGTGGGGGCAACCAGGTGAGGAGGACAAAGACAAGTGTGTCTTGTCTACAGTCAAGCATGGTGGTGGGAGTGTCATGGTCTGGGGCTGCCGGTGTGCTAAAATAAAACCTTGACTCGTGCAGAAGTTCGACCGCATCACTTCCGGTGTGGCTACATCACAAAACAGCTGATCGCGGGGCTCCACTGCGCATGCGCTGCTTCACCATGCCTATACTGCGCATGTGCAGACGCTCATTTTAGTTGAGAAAAATTATAGACTTGAGTGGGTAGGCGGAGGCGGCGCGAGTTGCTTAATTACATCATCGGCAGCACCGCCTCCAGCCCCGCCCCTAGCCTGCTCTGGAGAAGGGGGGCGGGCCCCCTTGCAACTTAGCACTGTGTATATCAACGGGACCAAGGTCGGGAGAAAATATCAAGCTGCACCGCCTCCAGCTCTGCCCTCGCCCCTAGCCTGCTCTGCTGAAGGGGGGCGGGCCCAATGCATGATAGCACTGTGTATATCAATGGCAGGTCCAGGAAAAATATAGAGCTGTGCCTGTGGGAGGGGCCAAGGCTTTGTATAGAAGACATTCCTCATCAATATGATCATCCACACTGCATGATGTACATAATGTGAAGGGCTGTTCAATCTGTTCAGGAACGAAAACAGCAGCCTGACACATGGAGCCTCCGCTTACACAAATCTGTCTGTACACAGCCCTGCAAAATACATAAAAGGGAGGTCAAGGAAAATTATAGAGCAGTGTCTGTGACAGTGGCGGTTGGTGCTCAAAAATTTTGGGGGGGCGCAAACAAACTGAAAAATACTGAAACCACCCCAGCCCCCCCCCCCCCAATCAATTGCAGCCTATCAAATGCAGCAATTTGTGCCCGTCAAATGCAGCCACTGTGCCAGTCAAATGCAGCCACTTGTGCCCCTCATACGCAGCCACTTGTGCCCCTCATACACAGCCACTTGTGCCCCTCATACACAGCCACTTGTGCCCCTCATACACAGCCACTTGTGCCCCTCATACACAGCCACTTGTGCCCCTCATACGCAGCCACTTGTGCCCCTCATACACAGCCACTTGTGCCCCTCATACACAGCCACTTGTGCCCCTCATACACAGCCACTTGTGCCCCTCATACACAGCCACTTGTGCCCCTCATACACAGCCACTTGTGCCCCTCATATGCAGCCACTTCTGCCATTCAAATGGAGCCACTTGTGCCCATCATATGCAGCTACTTGTGCCCATCATATGCAGCCACTTGTGCCCATCATATGCAGCTACTTGTGCCCAGTATATGCAGCAATTTGTGCCCATCAAATGCAGCCAGGCGCGTCCCCCAACTCGGCTGTTACTTCACTAACCAATCCCCCCCCCGCGCACGCGGCTGGTCTAGTGGCACTTACCGAGTGACGGGCTTCCTCCTCTTCTGTAGTGGCGGCTGTGGCCCCTGTGCCCGCTCGGCTCCTCAGGCTTCTATAGTATGTGTCTATAGTATGCCTGTAAAGAGGGGCATGTTTCCCGTAATTAGAACAGTCTGACAGCAAAATGACATTTCTAAAGGTAAAAAGTCATGTAAAATTACTATCGCTAGCGCCGGCTATAATGAATTGTCGGTCCGGCAATACACATAAAAGTTCATTGATAAAAACGGCATGGAGTTTCCCCACAAGGGAACCCCGAACCAAAATTTAAAAAGAAAAACTGCGTGGGGGTCCCCCTAAATTCCATACCAGGCCCTTCAGGTCTGGTATGGATATTAAGGGGAACCCTGCGCCAAAATAAAAAAAAAGGCGCGGGGTCCCCCCATAAATCCATACCAGACCCTTATCCGAGCACGCAACCTGGCAGGCCGCAGGAAAAGAGGGGGGAACGAGAGAGCGCCCCCCCTCCTTAACCATACCAGGCCACATGCCCTCAACATTGGGAGGGTGCTTTGGGGAGAAGGACCTCATCCCCACAAGCCTTGCCCGGTGATTGTGGGGGTCTGTGGGCGGGGGGCTTGGCGGAATCTGGAAGCACCCTTTAACAAGGGGACCCCCAGATCCCACCCCCCCGTGTGAATTGGTAATGGGGTAAAAATGTACCACTACCATTTCACAAAAAAAGTGTCAAAAAGGTTAAACGCATGAGACTGTTTTTGACAAGTCCTTTATTAGTTTCTTCTTCTTTCCGCTTCTTCTTCCATCTTCTTTTTTTCTGGTCTTCCTTCGGTGTTCATTTTCTTCTTCCTCCATCTTCTTCTTCTCCATCTTCTTCTTCTCCATCTTCTTCTTCCTCCGCTCTTCTCGTACTGCATCTTCCTGCGGCTTCTTCTCCGCTCCGTCCGCATGATCCGCCTCAGTGGGAGTCTTCCGCCGCGTGACGCTTCGGTTCTTCTGACACTTCTTACATAACAAAGGGCGGGGCCACCCGGTGACGCACAGGGACTTCCTGGGACTTTCCTATGGCTTTCCCCGTGTTGTCAGAGGGGGCGGGGACACGCCCCGCCCTCCGTTATATAAGAAGTGTCAGAAGAACCGAAGCGTCACACAGCGGAAGACTCCCACTGAGGCGAATCGTGCGGACGGAGCGGAGGAGAAGCCGGAGAAAGATGCGGGATGAGAAGAGCAGAGGAAGAAGAAGAAGATGGAGGAAGTAGAAGAACACCGAAGGAAGACCAGAAGAAAGAAGATGGAAGAAGAAGCGGAAAGAAGAAGAAATTAATAAAGGACTTGTCAAAAACTGTTTTGTGTTTTTTAACCTTTTTAACACTTTTTTTGTGAAATGGTAGGGGTACATTTGTACCCCATTACCAATTCACACAGGGGGGGCAGGATCTGGGGGTCCCCTTGTTAAGGGGGGTTTCCAGATTCTGATAAGCCCCCCGCCCGCAGACCCCCAAAACCATCAGGCAAGGGTTGTGGGGATGAGGCCCTTCTCCCCATCAACATGGGGACAAGGTGCTTTGGGGGGCTACCCCAAAGCACCCTCCCAATGTTGAGGGCATGTGGCCTGGTATGGTTCAGGAGGGGGGGGGCGCTCTCTCGTCCCCCCTCTTTTCCTGCGGCCTGCCAGGTTGTGTGCTCGGATAAGGGTCTGGAATGGATTTTTGGGGGGACCCCACACCATTTTTTTTAAAATTTTGGTTCGGGGTTCCCCTGTGGGGAAATTCCATGCCGTTTTTAGCAATAAACTTTCATGTGTATTGCCGGACCGACAATTCATTATAGCCGGCGCTAGCGATAGTAGTTTTACATGACTTTTTTTCCTTTAGAAATGTCATTTTGCTGTCAGACTGTTCTAAACACGGGAAACATGCGCCCCTTTACAGGCATACTATAGACACCCCCCAGGTACGAAATTTAAAGGGATATTACAGTTTTATTATTTTACTTTAAGCATTATTAAAATCACTGCTCCTGAAAAAACGTCAGTTTTTAAAACTTTTTTTTGCATTGATACATGTCCCCTGGGGCAGGACCCGGGTCCCCAAACACTTCTTATGACAATAACTTACATATAAGCCTTTAAAATGAGCACTTTTGATTATTCATGTTCGTGTCCCATAGACTTTAACGGTGTTCGCACTAATTTTTTGCCTGTTCGCATGTTCTGGATGTGAACAAAACCGGGGGGTGTTCGGCTCATCCCTAGCCATGAGGTGCCATGTTGAACTTCCAGTGACCAGTATGAGAAAGTGAGAGCGATAACACCAAATTTAACACACAGTCAGCTTGCTATCAGAATCCGTTCCCCCTGGACAGAAAGGGTCTGGGGTAAGAAAGAAGAGTGAGGATGATCAATACAAAGAGTAGAGCAGTCAGAGAAACAGATGTGCACAGTGGCTGCGTTTAAAGATTTTTTTTTTCAGATTTTTTCAGTTTGTTTGCGCCCCCCCCAAAAAATTTTCAGCACCATCTGCCACTGGGAGGGGGTAATAATAAATTAGATAAAATGAATAGGAGGTGTAACAATAATATAAAATAATAGAAAGATTAACAATGAATATAAAATAATAGGAGGTGTAATAATAAATAAAATAATAGGAGGGGCAATAAAAAATTAGATAAAATAATAGGAAGAGATGATAATGATGACGTGTATACTGATAGATATATAATAGGTGGTAGTAATAATAATAATAATAGGGACTGTGGGGAGAATTTCCAGTGTTCAATAAATAATATTAAATAATAGGCGGGATAATAATGAAGACGTAGGAGGGGTAAGAATAAATTAGACACATTAATATGAAGGGATAATAATGATGACGTGTGTATAGTTTATATATATAGATATATGTAAGGAGTAATAATATTGTACCACATATATATTTTATAAGGAGTGATAATATATACATATATAGGAGTGATAATATATACATATATAAGGAGTGATAATATATACATATATAGGAGTGATAATATATACATATATAGGAGTGATAATATATACATATATAGGAGTGATAATATATACATATATAGGAGTGATAATATATACATATATAGGAGTGATAATATATACATATATAGGAGTGATAATATATACATATATATTTGTGTGGATGGACTAATAACATTGTACAGGGGACGCGCACGGGGACGCGCACGGGGGCGGGGACGGTAGAAGGATGTAGGAGGAGCGGCAGTGCAGAGGGCTGGAGAGGCGGAGTTCCGATCTCCGCCGAGAGACAGGGGGAACAGATTTCGACGGGGAACCAAAAGGGGCGGGGTATTAGTAGAGGAAGTGAGTTGCGATAGGATAAAAGTTCCGAAGACTTTACTCTGATTGGAAGATTGTTGCCAGGTTCCCGGATCGCCGCCCTCCCATTGGCTGTCAGTCGGGATGCTGGGCTCTGATTGGGGAGCTGCCTGTCAGTCACACGGAGGGCCGGGTCCTGATTGGACGGCCAGGAAGCACGTGTTCCGGTGAGCGGCCAGTCTCCGGGCTGTATGGGGATCTGTGACCTGCTGTGGAGGCGCCTGTGCCGGCCTCTTATCATGTCCCAGGCCGAGGCTCGGGCCTTCAGTGCCCGGAAGAGCAAAGCGCCCCGAGAGACCCTCCGACACATCAAGAACAAGGAGAAGCTGAGCCGGACCGGAACCCTCGGGCCCCACACCTTCTATGTACAGACCGTGGCCTCCGGGAGCCGCGACACCGGGGCCTCCCTCTACCTCTTCTCCGAGCACAACCGGTGAGCGGGGGAGGGGCCACACCGGGGGAGGGGCCACACAGAGGGGAGGGGAGGGGCCACACAGAGGGGAGGGGCCACACAGGGGGGAGGGGAGGGGTCACACAGGGGGGAGGGGAGGGGCCACACCGGGGGAGGGGAGGGGTCACACCGGGGGAGGGGCCACACAGGGGGGAGGGGAGGGGTCACACAGGGGGAGGGGAGGGGTCACACCGGGGGAGGGGTGCTGGGGTCAGGAGGGGTCACAGTGGGGGAGGGGAGGGGTGCTGGGGTCAGGAGGGGTCACAGTGGGGGAGGGGAGGGGTGCTGAGGTCAGGAGGGGTCACAGTGGGGAAGGGGAGGGGTCACAGTGGGGAGGGGAGGGGTTCTGAGGTCAGGAGGGGTCACAGTGGGGAAGGGGAGGGGTCACAGTGGGGAAGGGGAGGGGTGCTGGGGTCAGGAGGGGTCACAGTGGGGAAGGGGAGGGGTGCTGGGGTCAGGAGGGGTCACAGTGGGGAGGGGGAGGGGTGCTGGGGGCAGGAGGGGTCACAGTGGGGAAGGGGAGGGGTGCTGGGGGCAGGAGGGGTCACAGTGGGGAAGGGGAGGGGTGCTGGGGGCAGGAGGGGTCACAGTGGGGAAGGGGAGGGGTGCTGGGGGCAGGAGGGGTCACAGTGGGGAGGGGGAGGGGTGCTGGGGGCAGGAGGGGTCACAGTGGGGAGGGGGAGGGGTGCTGGGGGCAGGAGGGGTCACAGTGGGGAGGGGGAGGGGTCACACTGGGGGAGGGGTGCTGGGGGCAGGAGGGGTCACAGTGGGGGAGGGGAGGGGTGCTGGGGGCAGGAGGGGTCACAGTGGGGAGGGGGAGGGGTGCTGGGGGCAGGAGGGGTCACAGTGGGGAGGGGGAGGGGTGCTGGGGGCAGGAGGGGTCACAGTGGGGAGGGGGAGGGGTGCTGGGGGCAGGAGGGGTCACAGTGGGGAGGGGGAGGGGTGCTGGGGGCAGGAGGGGTCACACGGAGAAGCGCAGTCTGTGGCCTTTGGGGTTCTTCAGGGTGGGGGGAGAACTAATGAGAGGAGGAGTCTACATCTCCATAGAGAAGGCCGACATCCTGGGAACACTGTTCAGGGATTTGGGGTGATTCCGGAGCCACATGTGGGGTATTGGGGACACAGTGGCAGCAGATGAGGGTTGTGATGTCATCGTGTCTCTGGCTCTCTGTGATGTCATCGGTCCCCTGTGATGTCATCGGTCCCCTGTCCCCTGTGATGTCATCGGTCCCCTGTCCCCTGTGATGTCATCGGTCCCCTGTCCTCTGTGATGTCATCGGTCCCCTGTCCTCTGTGATGTCACCGGTCCCCTGTGATGTCACCGGTCCCCTGTGATGTCACCGGTCCCCTGTGATGTCACCGGTCCCCTGTGATGTCACCTGTCCCCTGTGATGTCACCTGTCCCCTGTGATGTCATCGGTCCCCTGTCCCCTGTGATGTCATCGGTCCCCTGTGATGTCATCGGTCCCCTGTCCCCTGTGATGTCATCGGTCCCCTGTCCTCTGTGATGTCATCGGTCCCCTGTCCTCTGTGATGTCATCGGTCCCCTGTCCCCTGTGATGTCGGTCCCCTGTGATGTCATCGGTCCCCTGTCCCCTGTGATGTCACCGGTCCCCTGTCCCCTGTGATGTCACCGGTCCCCTGTCCCCTGTGATGTCACCGGTCCCCTGTCCCCTGTGATGTCACCGGTCCCCTGTCCCCTGTGATGTCACCGGTCCCCTGTCCCCTGTGATGTCACCGGTCCCCTGTCCCCTGTGATGTCACCGGTCCCCTGTCCCCTGTGATGTCACCGGTCCCCTGTCCCCTGTGATGTCACCGGTCCCCTGTCCCCTGTGATGTCACCGGTCCCCTGTCCCCTGTGATGTCACCGGTCCCCTGTGATGTCACCGGTCCCCTGTGATGTCATCGGTCCCCTGTCCCCTGTGATGTCATCGGTCACCTGTTCTCTGTGATGTCATCGGTCCCCTGTCCCCTGTGATGTCATCGGTCCCCTGTCCCCTGTGATGTCATCGGTCCCCTGTCCTCTGTGTTTCCTCTCTTGTAGGTATCTCTTTAATTGTGGAGAAGGGACACAGAGGCTGATGCATAAGAACAAGTAAGATGTATTCCCTCTTCTGATTGGTTGAATATAATATATATATATATATATATATATATATATAACGCTCTCTCTGTATATTCCCATCGCAGGCTGAAGTCGTCTCATCTGAACACCTTGTTTGTGACCCGGATGAATTGGGCCAATGTGGAAGGTTTATCAGGCAAGTCATGTGATGGGCGGTGAAGGGTCATCGCTCTGCCATTGGACGGGTCACCATATGGGGCGGTTGGCGAGGGGTTAATGCCGGTGACAGACTCATCATCTATAATCAGAGAGATGCAATTATCGGACCTCCAGCTGTTGCAGAACTACAAGTCCCATCATGCCTCTGGCTCTGGGTGTCAGGCTTGTGGCTGTCAGAGTCTTGCAATGCCTCATGGGACTTGTAGTTCTGGAATATCTGGAGGTTCCAGTGATTGGATATCCCTGATCTCTATCATTTCTGACTTGCCCAGTGTTTCCTCATCTCTGGTGTTGCCCCCCCTGTAGGCATGCTGCTGACATTGAGGGACGTCGGACTTCCTTCCTGTGTGGTGGCCGGACCTCCTCAGCTGGTAAAATCTCCACATTTTTATATTTCCATTGTTGTGTCCTAGTGGTGGGGGATGTGCACAATGCAGCATCTCCTATCGGGGGAGGGGAGGGAGATTTACTAAAACTGGTCCACACAGGATCTGCTGCAGCTCTGCATAGGAACCAATCAGCTTCCAGGGATTTTTGTCAAAGCTTCATTGGACAAGCTGAGGTTAGAAGCTGATTGGCTCCCAGGATGAGCTGCACCAGATTCTGAGTGCTCCAGTTTTAGGAAATCTCCCCCCATAGGAACCGGAAGATCGTATTTCCTTCATTTCTTTCTCCAGCTTGGACCAATGTATGTGTGTGCCATGCTTGTGGCATCCGGTGCCGGCATGGGCGCCAATCGGGGAACACACACCAAAAGTATTGGGACGCCCGCATTTACACACACATGAACTTTAATGAGGAAGTAAACCCCTCCCCCCTTGTGTGTTTTGTGCCTATATATAGGTGGCACTATAAATATATCTTCATCTAGAAGAACGATCGAACATTCCCATAGACACCCTCCTAAACCTTGTGGACGGCCTTCCCAGAAGAGGTGAAGCTGTTATAGCTGCAAAGGGCGGAGCCAACTCAATATTGAACCCTCCGGACTAAGACTGGGAGGTCATTAACTCCTTCAGATCTGCGCCATAGCCGAATGACGGCCACAGAGCGGACTTACTTTGCTGGGAGTACATCAGTAGACGTCGTCCTGTGCCCGAGCAGCCTGCAGCACGCTCTGTGATCAGCGGGTCGATCCTGAACCCTTATCACATGATCAGCTGTCAACCAATGACAGCTGATCATGTGATGTAAACAGAGCCGGTAATCAGCTATTTTTTATCCTCGCGATGATAGTGAGGAGGAAAAAAAAAGCCGATCACCGGCGGCTCTCAGAGGGATATCGGTCCCGATCAAGGAGAGCTGCCGCATGCTCATCTGTGCCCACCTGCCATTGCCACCTACCTGTGCCCACAGTGTCGCCTTATCTGTGCCTCACCAACAGTGCTGCCCATCAGTGCCGCCTTATTTGTGCCCATCAGTGCCGCCTTATTTGTGCCCATCAGTGCCGCCTTATTTGTGCCCATCAGTGCCGCCTTATTTGTGCCCATCAGTGCCGCCTTATTTGTGCCCATCAGTGCCGCCTTATCTGTGCCTCATCAGTGCCGCCTTATCTGTGCCTCATCAGTGCCGCCTTATCTGTGCCTCATCAGTGCCGCCTTATCTGTGCCTCATCAGTGCCGCCTTATCTGTGCCTCATCAGTGCCGCCTTATCTGTGCCTCATCAGTGCCGCCTTATCTGTGCCTCATCAGTGCCGCCTTATCTGTGCCTCATCAGTGCGGCCTTATCTGTGCCTCATCAGTGCGGCCTTATCTGTGCCTCATCAGTGCGGCCTTATCTGTGCCTCATCAGTGCGGCCTTATCTTTGCCTCATCAGTGCGGCCTTATCTGTGCCTCATCAGTGCGGCCTTATCTGTGCCTCATCAGTGCGGCCTTATCTGTGCCTCATCAGTGCGGCCTTATCTGTGCCTCATCAGTGCGGCCTTATCTGTGCCTCATCAGTGCGGCCTTATCTGTGCCTCATCAGTGCGGCCTTATCTGTGCCTCATCAGTGCGGCCTTATCTGTGCCTCATCAGTGCGGCCTTATCTGTGCCTCATCAGTGCGGCCTTATCTGTGCCTCATCAGTGCGGCCTTATCTGTGCCTCATCAGTGCGGCCTTATCTGTGCCTCATCAGTGCGGCCTTATCTGTGCCCCATCAGTGCGGCCTTATCTGTGCCCCATCAGTGCGGCCTTATCTGTGCCCCATCAGTGCGGCCTTATCTGTGCCCCATCAGTGCGGCCTTATCTGTGCCCCATCAGTGCGGCCTTATCTGTGCCCCATCAGTGCGGCCTTATCTGTGCCCCATCAGTGCGGCCTTATCTGTGCCCCATCAGTGCGGCCTTATCTGTGCCCCATCAGTGCGGCCTTATCTGTGCCCCATCAGTGCGGCCTTATCTGTGCCCCATCAGTGCGGCCTTATCTGTGCCCCATCAGTGCGGCCTTATCTGTGCCCCATCAGTGCGGCCTTATCTGTGCCCCATCAGTGCGGCCTTATCTGTGCCCCATCAGTGCGGCCTTATCTGTGCCCCATCAGTGCGGCCTTATCTGTGCCCCATCAGTGCGGCCTTATCTGTGCCCCATCAGTGCGGCCTTATCTGTGCCCCATCAGTGCGGCCTTATCTGTGCCCCATCAGTGCGGCCTTATCTGTGCCCCATC
Source organism: Aquarana catesbeiana (assembly GCF_042186555.1). Taxonomy (NCBI): domain Eukaryota; kingdom Metazoa; phylum Chordata; class Amphibia; order Anura; family Ranidae; genus Aquarana; species Aquarana catesbeiana. Next base: position 182,246 of record NW_027362757.1, read on the forward strand.
AGTGCGGCCTTATCTGTGCCCCATCAGTGCGGCCTTATCTGTGCCCCATCAGTGCGGCCTTATCTGTGCCCCATCAGTGCGGCCTTATCTGTGCCCCATCAGTGCGGCCTTATCTGTGCCCCATCAGTGCGGCCTTATCTGTGCCCCATCAGTGCGGCCTTATCTGTGCCCCATCAGTGCGGCCTTATCTGTGCCCCATCAGTGCGGCCTTATCTGTGCCCCATCAGTGCGGCCTTATCTGTGCCCCATCAGTGCGGCCTTATCTGTGCCCCATCAGTGCGGCCTTATCTGTGCCCCATCAGTGCGGCCTTATCTGTGCCCCATCAGTGCGGCCTTATCTGTGCCCCATCAGTGCGGCCTTATCTGTGCCCCATCAGTGCGGCCTTATCTGTGCCCCATCAGTGCGGCCTTATCTGTGCCCCATCAGTGCGGCCTTATCTGTGCCCCATCAGTGCGGCCTTATCTGTGCCCCATCAGTGCGGCCTTATCTGTGCCCCATCAGTGCGGCCTTATCTGTGCCCCATCAGTGCGGCCTTATCTGTGCCCCATCAGTGCGGCCTTATCTGTGCCCCATCAGTGCGGCCTTATCTGTGCCCCATCAGTGCGGCCTTATCTGTGCCCCATCAGTGCGGCCTTATCTGTGCCCCATCAGTGCGGCCTTATCTGTGCCCCATCAGTGCGGCCTTATCTGTGCCCCATCAGTGCGGCCTTATCTGTGCCCCATCAGTGCGGCCTTATCTGTGCCCCATCAGTGCGGCCTTATCTGTGCCCCATCAGTGCGGCCTTATCTGTGCCCCATCAGTGCGGCCTTATCTGTGCCCCATCAGTGCGGCCTTATCTGTGCCCCATCAGTGCGGCCTTATCTGTGCCCCATCAGTGCGGCCTTATCTGTGCCCCATCAGTGCGGCCTTATCTGTGCCCCATCAGTGCGGCCTTATCTGTGCCCCATCAGTGCGGCCTTATCTGTGCCCCATCAGTGCGGCCTTATCTGTGCCCCATCAGTGCGGCCTTATCTGTGCCCCATCAGTGCGGCCTTATCTGTGCCCCATCAGTGCGGCCTTATCTGTGCCCCATCAGTGCGGCCTTATCTGTGCCCCATCAGTGCGGCCTTATCTGTGCCCCATCAGTGCGGCCTTATCTGTGCCCCATCAGTGCGGCCTTATCTGTGCCCCATCAGTGCGGCCTTATCTGTGCCCCATCAGTGCGGCCTTATCTGTGCCCCATCAGTGCGGCCTTATCTGTGCCCCATCAGTGCGGCCTTATCTGTGCCCCATCAGTGCGGCCTTATCTGTGCCCCATCAGTGCGGCCTTATCTGTGCCCCATCAGTGCGGCCTTATCTGTGCCCCATCAGTGCGGCCTTATCTGTGCCCCATCAGTGCGGCCTTATCTGTGCCCCATCAGTGCGGCCTTATCTGTGCCCCATCAGTGCGGCCTTATCTGTGCCCCATCAGTGCGGCCTTATCTGTGCCCCATCAGTGCGGCCTTATCTGTGCCCCATCAGTGCGGCCTTATCTGTGCCCCATCAGTGCGGCCTTATCTGTGCCCCATCAGTGCGGCCTTATCTGTGCCCCATCAGTGCGGCCTTATCTGTGCCCCATCAGTGCGGCCTTATCTGTGCCCCATCAGTGCGGCCTTATCTGTGCCCCATCAGTGCGGCCTTATCTGTGCCCCATCAGTGCGGCCTTATCTGTGCCCCATCAGTGCGGCCTTATCTGTGCCCCATCAGTGCGGCCTTATCTGTGCCCCATCAGTGCGGCCTTATCTGTGCCCCATCAGTGCGGCCTTATCTGTGCCCCATCAGTGCGGCCTTATCTGTGCCCCATCAGTGCGGCCTTATCTGTGCCCCATCAGTGCGGCCTTATCTGTGCCCCATCAGTGCGGCCTTATCTGTGCCCCATCAGTGCGGCCTTATCTGTGCCCCATCAGTGCGGCCTTATCTGTGCCCCATCAGTGCGGCCTTATCTGTGCCCCATCAGTGCGGCCTTATCTGTGCCCCATCAGTGCGGCCTTATCTGTGCCCCATCAGTGCGGCCTTATCTGTGCCCCATCAGTGCGGCCTTATCTGTGCCCCATCAGTGCGGCCTTATCTGTGCCCCATCAGTGCGGCCTTATCTGTGCCCCATCAGTGCGGCCTTATCTGTGCCCCATCAGTGCGGCCTTATCTGTGCCCCATCAGTGCGGCCTTATCTGTGCCCCATCAGTGCGGCCTTATCTGTGCCCCATCAGTGCGGCCTTATCTGTGCCCCATCAGTGCGGCCTTATCTGTGCCCCATCAGTGCGGCCTTATCTGTGCCCCATCAGTGCGGCCTTATCTGTGCCCCATCAGTGCGGCCTTATCTGTGCCCCATCAGTGCGGCCTTATCTGTGCCCCATCAGTGCGGCCTTATCTGTGCCCCATCAGTGCGGCCTTATCTGTGCCCCATCAGTGCGGCCTTATCTGTGCCCCATCAGTGCGGCCTTATCTGTGCCCCATCAGTGCGGCCTTATCTGTGCCCCATCAGTGCGGCCTTATCTGTGCCCCATCAGTGCGGCCTTATCTGTGCCCCATCAGTGCGGCCTTATCTGTGCCCCATCAGTGCGGCCTTATCTGTGCCCCATCAGTGCGGCCTTATCTGTGCCCCATCAGTGCGGCCTTATCTGTGCCCCATCAGTGCGGCCTTATCTGTGCCCCATCAGTGCGGCCTTATCTGTGCCCCATCAGTGCGGCCTTATCTGTGCCCCATCAGTGCGGCCTTATCTGTGCCCCATCAGTGCGGCCTTATCTGTGCCCCATCAGTGCGGCCTTATCTGTGCCCCATCAGTGCGGCCTTATCTGTGCCCCATCAGTGCGGCCTTATCTGTGCCCCATCAGTGCGGCCTTATCTGTGCCCCATCAGTGCGGCCTTATCTGTGCCCCATCAGTGCGGCCTTATCTGTGCCCCATCAGTGCGGCCTTATCTGTGCCCCATCAGTGCGGCCTTATCTGTGCCCCATCAGTGCGGCCTTATCTGTGCCCCATCAGTGCGGCCTTATCTGTGCCCCATCAGTGCGGCCTTATCTGTGCCCCATCAGTGCGGCCTTATCTGTGCCCCATCAGTGCGGCCTTATCTGTGCCCCATCAGTGCGGCCTTATCTGTGCCCCATCAGTGCGGCCTTATCTGTGCCCCATCAGTGCGGCCTTATCTGTGCCCCATCAGTGCGGCCTTATCTGTGCCCCATCAGTGCGGCCTTATCTGTGCCCCATCAGTGCGGCCTTATCTGTGCCCCATCAGTGCGGCCTTATCTGTGCCCCATCAGTGCGGCCTTATCTGTGCCCCATCAGTGCGGCCTTATCTGTGCCCCATCAGTGCGGCCTTATCTGTGCCCCATCAGTGCGGCCTTATCTGTGCCCCATCAGTGCGGCCTTATCTGTGCCCCATCAGTGCGGCCTTATCTGTGCCCCATCAGTGCGGCCTTATCTGTGCCCCATCAGTGCGGCCTTATCTGTGCCCCATCAGTGCGGCCTTATCTGTGCCCCATCAGTGCGGCCTTATCTGTGCCCCATCAGTGCGGCCTTATCTGTGCCCCATCAGTGCGGCCTTATCTGTGCCCCATCAGTGCGGCCTTATCTGTGCCCCATCAGTGCGGCCTTATCTGTGCCCCATCAGTGCGGCCTTATCTGTGCCCCATCAGTGCGGCCTTATCTGTGCCCCATCAGTGCGGCCTTATCTGTGCCCCATCAGTGCGGCCTTATCTGTGCCCCATCAGTGCGGCCTTATCTGTGCCCCATCAGTGCGGCCTTATCTGTGCCCCATCAGTGCGGCCTTATCTGTGCCCCATCAGTGCGGCCTTATCTGTGCCCCATCAGTGCGGCCTTATCTGTGCCCCATCAGTGCGGCCTTATCTGTGCCCCATCAGTGCGGCCTTATCTGTGCCCCATCAGTGCGGCCTTATCTGTGCCCCATCAGTGCGGCCTTATCTGTGCCCCATCAGTGCGGCCTTATCTGTGCCCCATCAGTGCGGCCTTATCTGTGCCCCATCAGTGCGGCCTTATCTGTGCCCCATCAGTGCGGCCTTATCTGTGCCCCATCAGTGCGGCCTTATCTGTGCCCCATCAGTGCGGCCTTATCTGTGCCCCATCAGTGCGGCCTTATCTGTGCCCCATCAGTGCGGCCTTATCTGTGCCCCATCAGTGCGGCCTTATCTGTGCCCCATCAGTGCGGCCTTATCTGTGCCCCATCAGTGCGGCCTTATCTGTGCCCCATCAGTGCGGCCTTATCTGTGCCCCATCAGTGCGGCCTTATCTGTGCCCCATCAGTGCGGCCTTATCTGTGCCCCATCAGTGCGGCCTTATCTGTGCCCCATCAGTGCGGCCTTATCTGTGCCCCATCAGTGCGGCCTTATCTGTGCCCCATCAGTGCGGCCTTATCTGTGCCCCATCAGTGCGGCCTTATCTGTGCCCCATCAGTGCGGCCTTATCTGTGCCCCATCAGTGCGGCCTTATCTGTGCCCCATCAGTGCGGCCTTATCTGTGCCCCATCAGTGCGGCCTTATCTGTGCCCCATCAGTGCGGCCTTATCTGTGCCCCATCAGTGCGGCCTTATCTGTGCCCCATCAGTGCGGCCTTATCTGTGCCCCATCAGTGCGGCCTTATCTGTGCCCCATCAGTGCGGCCTTATCTGTGCCCCATCAGTGCGGCCTTATCTGTGCCCCATCAGTGCGGCCTTATCTGTGCCCCATCAGTGCGGCCTTATCTGTGCCCCATCAGTGCGGCCTTATCTGTGCCCCATCAGTGCCGCCTTATCTGTGCCCCATCAGTGCCGCCTTATCTGTGCCCCATCAGTGCCGCCTTATCTGTGCCCCATCAGTGCCGCCTTATCTGTGCCCCATCAGTGCCGCCTTAATCGCGCCCTTCAGTGCAAATCAATGAAGTAGAAAAATTACCGGTTTATAAAATTTTATAACAAACTATGAAACATGATTTTTTTTTTTTTTTTTTTCAAAATTTTTCTTCTTTTTTTGTTTGTTTAGCAAAAAATAAAAATCCAGCTGTGATTAAATACCACCAAAAGAAAGCTCTATTTGAAAAAAAAATGATATAAATGTCCTATGTGTACAATGTTACATGACTGAGTAATTGTCATTCAAAGTGCGTCAGCGCTGAAAGCTGAACATTGTCCTGGGCAGGAAGGGGGAGGGGAGTGCCGGTAAGCAGAGAGGTTAAAGTTCATGTGTGTGTAAAGGCGTCCCAATACTTTTGGTAAGATTGTATTTTCTCAATGTATGAAAAGCGTTTCTGTTTTGACAAGGTGGAAAGGCGAGTGGTGACATCACAACCTCCACCTTGTCCAATCAGAGATCACTTTTTTTGTTGATGGAGAGAATGCAAAGTGTGCTCCATATGGTGCCGTGTCTTGAGGGTGACCCACTGTGATCATTAACCACTTAAGGACCAGCCTCGTTTTGGATTTTAGGTGTTTACATGTTTAAAACAGGTTCTTTTGCTAGAAAATTACTTAGAACCCCCAAACATATATTGTTTTTTTTTTTCTAACACCCTGGAGAATAAAATGGCGGTCATTGCAATACTTTTTTTTTGCACCGTATTTGCGCAGCGGTCTTATAAGCGCACTTTTTTTTGGAAAAAATTCACTTTTTTGACTACAAAAAATAAGACAACAGTAAAGTTAGCCCAATTTATTTTTTTTATATATTGTGAAATATAATGTTACGCCAAGTAAATTCATACCCAACATGTCACTCTTCAAAATTGCGCCCGCTCGTGGAATGGCGTCAAACTTTTACCCTTAAAAATCTCCACAGGCGACGTTTTAAAAATTCTGCAGGTTGCATGTTTTGCGTTAGAGGAGGTCTAGGGCTAGAATTATTGCTCTCGCTCTAACGATCGCGGCGATACCTCACATGTGTGGTTTGACCACCGTTTTCATATGCGGGCGCTACTCACGTATGCGTTCGCTTCTGCGCGCGAGCTCGGCGGGACAGGGACGCTTTAAAACATTTTTTTTTGATTTTCTTATTCATTTTACTTTATTATATTTATTTTTGCACTGTTTTTAAAAAAAAAAAAAAAAAAAAAAGGTGTCACTTTTTTCCTATTACAAGGCGTGTAAACATGTCTTGTAATAGAAAAAAGCATGACAGGTCCTCTTTAATGTGAGATCCGGGGGGGTCAAAAAGTCCTCAGATCTCATATTTACACTAAGACCCCTTTCACACTGGGGCGGTTTGCAGGCGTTATTGCGCTAAAAATACCGCCTGCAAACCGCTCCTAAACAGCCTTCGGCTTTCACACTGAAGCGGTGCGCTGGCAGGAGAAGAAAAAATCTCCTGCCAGCCGCATCTTTGGAGCGGTGAAGGAGCGGTGTATTCACCGCTCCTAAACCGCTCCTGCCCATTAAAATCAATGGGACAGCGCGGCTATACGAGGGGTTTTAACCCTTTTTCGGCCGCCAGCGGGGGGTTAAAACCGCACCGCTAGCGGCCGAATACCGCGGTAAAACAGCGCTAAATATAGCGCTGTTTTACCGCCGACGCCCCCTACCGCCCCGTGTGAAAGGGGCCTTAAATGCAAAAAAAAAAAATGACAAAAAATAAATAAATATGCCTTTAAGACATATGGGCGGAGCTGACTTCATGACGTCGCTTCCGCCCTCCTATGGTATGGAGACGGGTGGGCGCCATCTTAGCCTCACTCGTCTCCTTACCTCAGCAGTGAGAGGTCCCGATCTCCACCGCTACCGACGGCTCCGGTAAGCGGTGGAGGGCGCGGGAGAGCAGCGGGAGGGGGAGTGGCACCTCTCCCGCCGCCGATAACGGTGATCTCACGGCGAACCCTCCGCAGAGACCACCATTATCGTACACAGAACTGGCTCCTGTAAAGATGGATACCTCGGTTGTGGCAGCAGCTGCTGCCGTTACCGAGATATCCATCTTCAAAGTGCTGACGTATATGTACAGGAGCCAGTCGGTAAGTGGTTAAGCAGCACAGCAGCCAATCGGCTCGGGACTCGGATGCTCCCTACAATCCCTGTAGTCAGTGGTACCTACTGTCCTCATTTCCATCTTCCGCGGGTTTGGGGTCCACATACTTAGAATTGTTCCAGCTCGAACCAATGTAACTGTAAACCTTTCCATTCCAGAACGGAAGCCATGCTCCTAGGCCAGTGATGGTGAACCTCGGCACCCCCAGATGTTTTGGAACTACATTTCCCATGATGCTTCACTACACTGCAGAGTGCCTGAGCATCATGGGAAATGTAGTTCCAAAACATCTGGGGTGCCGAAGTTCCCCATCACTGGCCTAGGCGGAGCACACCTGAACCTGGTAAGTACGCTTCTGATAGGTTCACTTTTAGTCCACCCAAAAATGAAAAGGTGAACGAACACGCCCCTCACCGCCCCACCCCCGCCCCTCCCCAGTCCCTGTTACACTCGCATATGTGAACCTGACCTAAAACACGACCAGAAATGTCTTCAGTGCCAGTAATTGTCAGGCAGGGATGGTGCCAAAAAGCACCGCTCCACTTCATCATGTGAGATGATCCCAAAAGGAGAACAAACCGCACCTTGCTGCCCCGCAGCTACGAATCCTCAGAGCGTTGTGGTGACTCGGCACTGGTTCCTGAATGTCTGCGCTCAGCAGAAGACATAAACACCGATCGGGGAGTCTGAAGATTAAAAACTGCTTCTATTTATTTAACCATCTACACTTACAGTGCCGCCGCATACAATGTTAGTATCTCTGTATCAGAGAGCGCCACCAGATTTTCCACCGGCGTGCGCGATGACATTACATGTCCGGCCCCTCCCAACGCGTTTCTAGTAATAGATGGAGAAAAAGTGCCGGTCTCCCCGAAGCCTCTGCGGGGTGATTACACAGCATTTAGTGGTGTGGGCAGCAGGATAGGTAAGTATTCGATGTCTTCTTTAAGGATGAGCTCCGGCGTGTTCGCACACCCCACGTGCAGAGGCCGCGCCAGGAAGTCGGCACTGCGGAGCGCTAATCACAGGCAGTGAGACGTTGTCCTGATGTGCGGCTGCAGAGATGGGGAAATGTCTCACTGCCTGTGATTAGCGCTCCGCAGTGCCGACTTCCTGGCGCGGGCTCTGCACGTGGGGTCTGCGAACACGCCGGAGCTCATCCTTAAGGCCCCGTACACACGATCGGACTTTTTGACAACAAACATGCAAATGACCTGTTTTAAGGCAACATCCGCCCGTGTGTACGCTCCATCGCACAAACCTTTTTTTGGTTTTCATCGGACAGATGTCGGCTGTGCGAACAGACAAAGTTGGCGGCAACAAAAGTCCAACGTCGGCTGGTCCGATCGTGTGTACACAAAACCATCGGACTTTAGTCCAAAGTACAAACACGCAGGATCAGAACCAATGCAAAAGATCAGACAATACAGAAGGTGACCAAAGGGTGGCGCCGGAGAAATGAACGTCCTCTTTTCAATTGTCGTCAGTACGTTCGTGTTTGTTACCTAAAAAGTCCTGCCGTGTGTATGCAGAACAAGTTCACGGCCAACGCCCTTTGGACAGAAATCCACAGAGAAGTTTGAAGTCCGATCGTGTGTACGAGGATTTAGTCTTCTTTGTGAAGAGGTTTCCCCTCTGTGACTGTGTTAGATTGGAGTGTGGTCAGTATTGTCATTCTTTTTGTTTTTTTTTCCTTGTTAACACAGGAGAAGCTCCTGCAGGCCATCAAGACCTACTGTGGACCTCTAGACGGCCTTAATGTCGGTAAGTCTTTTTTTGTTTTTTCCAAGACTACATGCTGTGTGATTTGGCATCGGATGCCCGCTCCGTGGTTCCCAGGCTCCTCCCACTCCTCCCCGGAGCCTCAGACTAATGATATCAGGGTGGTGAATGGGAGGTGCTGCAGGAACAATTGCCCCCCCGATTTTCCCTTTGGGCAGTATGAACCCGAAAGTGCTCCGCAAAAAGGTCCAAATCCCAACTGGGGGGGGAGGGGGGGGCACAGAGGATGCTGCATGTCTAAAGGGAATATTTGTAAGAGGTGGGTGATGACAGTACAGCCCAGGAGGAGAGGAGATTGATGGTGACTGAAGTCTTCCATACAGCAAATAAAAGGAGGCTCAATATGGCTTCTGCAGCTTCGAAGGGTTATGTGGTGGAGATTGAAGTTTGCAGGGAATTGAGAATAGACATGGGGGGGGGAGGGGACTTTGCTACAGGTGATGGGGGGGGGCGGGGTTCCCTTTTTTTAAACTGGCTTTTAGCGCAGGAAAGATTCAGTCCAATGCCATTGCAGTGCAGCAGCTGTTCTTTTATTACAGGGGACTTCAAACTACGGCCCTCCAGTTGTTCAAGAACTACAATTCCCATCATGCCCGGTCAGGTCTGTGAATGTCAGTTTTGCAATGCCTCATGGGACGTGTAGTTCCGTAACACCTGGAGGGCCGCAGTTTAGAGATTCCTGTCATCTATTATATGGAACCAGAAGCCCCGCCCCCTTTTCTTTTTTTCCTGGCAGGTTCGGCCCGAGGACGGAGCACCTGATCCTGAATGAGAGCGTTTCCTCCATCCATAACCAAAGTGCCTACAGAATTCAGACCCAGCTGAACCTCATCCACCCTCGTATCTTCCCGCCTCTCCCTGACCTCTCTCGGAAGGTAAGTGGCTGTGCATGCTGGGATTTGTAGCTCTGCGGTGGGGAGCTGCTTCCATAGAGTCTCCCATGTGGTTTTGTATGCAGGAGACGGCAGAGAAGGACGTCCGAGGAATTAAAGCAGAATGTCTTCTAAAATACCAGCTGAGACCGACCAGGGAATGGCAGAGGTAAGCCGACTCCTCATTGGCTGTGCACCGATACCCTTCTGTAGTTGGTGGTAGGTGTACCAGCGTGGCACAGGCGAAGGCGTGTCTCCTATGGTTACTCCATTGTCGTGGCCGGAGGATCCAACCAATAATATTAGTAATTTATTTTATCTTTCTACAATTCAACCCAAAAGAATCGGATCAGGAGAGCCTTGGAAAAGTAAGAGCTCCGCCCACATCTCTTTTCATTGGCCAAGGCCCTTCTGCATCAGAAACAAACCTTTCCGTAGATTTCATGTGCACTTCTGGCCAAGGTGTGGAAATTGGAGGATTTCCATATTCCCCCAGCAGAGCAAATCAACTTCAAAACAATCCCTCACTGAACTCTGTAGCTGCAGGCACTGCGGAGCAATTCATTCTCAACTATTGCAGAAGTCATTCTATCAGCAGCTCTTCTTCCTCTCCTGGAGATCCGGCTCTATTTACATTACAGCTTAGAAGGGGGAGCGCGGGAAACGAGCTGCTGGGAGAGTGGGGAGCCGGGGGTGTGGAGTTCCTGAGTAACTGCTGGGAGAGTGGGGAGCCGGGGGTGTGGAGTTCCTGAGTAACTGCTGGGAGAGTGGGGAGCCGGGGGTGTGGAGTTCCTGAGTAACTGCTGGGAGTGGGGAGCCGGGGGTGTGGAGTTCCTGAGTAACTGCTGGGAGGGGGGAGCCGGGGGTGCGGAGTTCCTGAGTAACTGCTGGGAGGGGGGAGCCGGGGGTGCGGAGTTCCTGAGTAACTGCTGGGAGTGGGGAGCCGGGGGGTGTGGAGTTCCTGAGTAACTGCTGGGAGGGGGGAGCCGGGGGTGTGGAGTTCCTGAGTAACTGCTGGGAGAGTGGGGAGCCGGGGGTGTGGAGTTCCTGAGTAACTGCTGGGAGAGTGGGGAGCCGGGGGTGTGGAGTTCCTGAGTAACTGCTGGGAGTGGGGAGCCGGGGGTGTGGAGTTCCTGAGTAACTGCTGGGAGGGGGGAGCCGGGGGTGCGGAGTTCCTGAGTAACTGCTGGGAGGGGGGAGCCGGGGGTGCGGAGTTCCTGAGTAACTGCTGGGAGGGGGGAGCCGGGGGTGCGGAGTTCCTGAGTAACTGCTGGGAGGGGGGAGCCGGGGGTGCGGAGTTCCTGAGTAACTGCTGGGAGGGGGGAGCCGGGGGTGCGGAGTTCCTGAGTAACTGCTGGGAGGGGGGAGCCGGGGGTGCGGAGTTCCTGAGTAACTGCTGGGAGGGGGGAGCCGGGGGTGCGGAGTTCCTGAGTAACTGCTGGGAGGGGGGAGCCGGGGGTGTGGAGTTTCTATGTCACAGCTGGGAGGGGGGAGCAGGGGGGTTCTGATCTACTGTACAATACTCCAACCCTCTTCTCTTCTGGTGGGGCTGTACGGTTGTTCTGGTACAACAATGTCTGTTGTTGGCTGAAGCTTCTGGACCAAGTTATCTGCTGATCTAAGTTAAGTATGGTCAGCACGGTGGCTGAGTGGTCAGCACCTCCTCCTGGCAGCACCGGGGTCATCGATTTTGAATCCCAACCACAACATTACCTGCATGGAGTTTGCATGTTCTCCCTGTGCCTGTGTGGGTTTCCTCCGGGTATTCTAGTTTCCTCCCACACTACAATGACTTGCTGGTAAGTAGGGTTACATCGATATCAGTGCCGATAGCGAGTATTTGCCCGAGTGCTTCACCTGATACCTTTGCATCCCGGAAGTCAGTGGGCGGGTGGAGTGGGTGGGAGAAGGCGGAGCTTGGGTCCTAGCACAGTGAGAGTCCTTGCAGTGGAGGAAGGTAAGCTTATGGGGCAGGGGTGTGGGTCGCAGCCGCACGCTATCCATCAGCATCGGTGACCCGGGCCATCAGAATCATTAACGGAAGTGACGGCCCGCGTCTCCGTCAGAGGCTGTACACTGCAACGCCCATCTTGGTACACCCAAGATGTCCGCTGCTGCATTCTGACTAGACTTTACTGAGGCCGAGTGCAGGGTGTATCAAGATGGGCGTTGCAGTGTACAGCTCATCAGTCTTGTCAATTTTTATATTTTAGTGCTGCATTATTTTCAGTGCCACTGCCTACCAAACAGTTCCACCTATCATTGCCCATAAGTGCCACCTATTAGTACACATAAGTGCTGCAAATCAGTGCCCATCAGTGAGTGCCAGCCATCAGTGCCCATCAGTGAGTGCCAGCCATCAGTGCCCATCAGTGAGTGCCAGCCATCAGTGCCCATCAGTGAGTGCCAGCCATCAGTGCCCATCAGTGAGTGCCAGCCATCAGTGCCCATCAGTGAGTGCCAGCCATCAGTGCCGCATATTAGTGTCCAATGTTGTGCTTTGAAAACTGTGACATGACATCCAAAGAAATGATCGGTATCGGTGAGTACTTGAAAAAGTCTCGGTACTTGTACTCGGTCTTAGAAAAGTGGTATTGGTGCAACCCAACTGGTAAGTTACTTGGCTCCGGTCTGATTGGCTCCAGTATAGGAATGTGTGTTGGGGACATTAGATTGTCAGCTCCTTGAAGACGGGGACTGATGTGAATGTACAATATATGTAAAGCGTAAATTGTCAGCGTTATAGAAGTACCTGAAATAAGTAAAAGGAGCCGGTATAGTTGGCAAGGGGTGTGTGTGTGTGTATATATATATATATTCTCTATGCTTTAGGTTGATTGGAGGAGGAGGCGGTGTCTGGTGATTGGAGGAGGAGGCGGTGTCTGGTGATTGGAGGAGGAGGCGGTGTCTGGTGATTGGAGGAGGAGGCGGTGTCTGGTGATTGGAGGAGGAGGCGGTGTCTGGTGATTGGAGGAGGAGGCGGTGTCTGGTGATTGGAGGAGGAGGCGGTGTCTGGTGATTGGAGGAGGAGGCGGTGTCTGGTGATTGGAGGAGGAGGCGGTGTCTGGTGATTGGAGGAGGCGGCGGTGTCTGGTGATTGGAGGAGGAGGCGGTGTCTGGTGATGATCTCATAGTGATTGGTATTTCAGGGACATGGTCACCGGTAACAACGGTCCGGAGTTTGTGAAGGAGGCGATGAAGCTGCCGGGATTCCCGGACGCCCTGAAGTTGTGCAGACGGCTGCTAGAGGCCGACCTCCAACAATCTGCGGGTAAATACTAATGTTACTTCTAACCTTTTGCCCCGGAGTATTCGGAGGGGGACACCTCTGATTGGCTTTCATTGCTCGTTGTACATAAAACTGACCTCTGGTGTCCCGCCCACTTTTCATTACTAGATCCCCTCCCCCGATGCTCAATAAAATCGCCATGAAGTATTTCTAATCCATGCCTTATGCCGTGTACACACGACCGGTTTTTCCGACGGAATTCCGCTCAAGCTGTCTTGCCTACACACGATCACACCGAAGTCCGACCGTCCAGAACGCGGTGACGTACAACACGTACGACGGGACTAGAAAAAGGAAGTTCAAGAGCCAGTAGCTTCCGTCTCGTACTTGCTTCAGAGCATGCGTCGTTTTTGGTCCGTCGGAAACAGCATACAGACGATCGGTTTTCCCGATTTGGAATTGGTTCCGTTGGAAATATTTAGAACATCTTCCATTTCTAGGCCCGTCAGAATTTAAAAAAAAAAAGTCAGATGAGGCCCACACCCACGATCGGAATAGACGATGAAAAGCTTCCGTCGGACTTTTTCTGTCGGACATTCCGCTCGTGTGTACGCGGCTTTAGTTTCATTCGTTTTTGTTTTTTCTTTTCGGTTTTTGGGTCATTTTTTTTATGATCGACATTCGAAAATTCAAAAATCCGAAATAATAACTTACTAACTAATAATAAATGACTATTAAATGATATTAATAATAAAGTATTGGAGTTTCCTTTCAAATGTGGCTGTTAGTGAACGTAACGAATACAAATCTAAACAAATGGAATGGAACTAATTAATAATAAATAATAATAGTAATAAAAAGTAATTTGTTACGTTCCATTCCTTTTAGACGCAGCATTCGTTATTTCCGATAATTCGTAACTTCAGATAAATTTGTATTCATTACGTTCACTAACAGCTAAATGTGAAAGGAAATTCCAATACCTATCATTTAATATTTAGTAATAGTTAAGTTATTATTAGTTATTATTTCAGATTTTCGTAATGAATTTATCCGAAGTAACAAATTATCTGAAATAATGAATGCCGCATCTAAACGAATGGAACATAATGAATTAATAATAATAAATAAAAATAATAATAAAAAGGTTTTATTATTTATTATTATTAATTCGCTACGTTGCATTCGTTTAGATGCGGCATTCATTATTTCGGATAGTTCGTACCTTTGGATAAGTTCGTATTCCTTACGTTCTCTAACAGCCAAATTTGAAAGGAAATTCCAACACCTATAATTTAATGGTTAGTAATAGTTGTTATTATTTCAGGTTTTCCGATTTTCATTCTTATTTTTGAGTTTAATGAATTTTTGAATTTTTTTCGAAAATTCGAAATGGGTTTCCGTTAATTCGAATATTTCCGAATGAACGAATTTGTCGAACTTCACCGGGAAAAAAACGAATTAGTAAGGAATTGCACGTGTCTAGTTTTAACACAAGGGTGAGGCTCTTTATTTTCAGTCATGTGACGGTTATGTTTAAAATCTAATTTCTCTCGGATGAAAATAACTTTCACCTTTTCGAAAACAAAAATCCTTATCCTGCTGTGTGGATTTGTTAAAAACTATCATTTAACCTTTTATTTTTTCTTTATTTTTTCTTTCGAAACAAAAATAAATATTTTGTACTATTCTGTTTTTATGTTTGTTTTTTCATTACATGTGCAGTGCAAACCCTGATGTACTGTATGCTATCATTCTCTATGTATTACTTTTACTTTTATATTATTTGTTTCCTTTGTTACCATTACAAAACAATAAAATGTATTCATTTACCAAAAAAAAGAAGGAAGCCTGTATTACCTGTTTGGACCATGAGGTGGTGGTAAAGGTCCACAGCTGGGTGGAGACATTTGCGCGTTCTGTGATCCAATACTCCGTTTTGTTGGAGTGAGAAGAAAAGAGAGAAAGAGAAAAGAACAAAACAATTCCTGAAATAAGAATAGGAAGACCCTTTGAGGGTCCGGGGATCTTCCAGGCGAGGTTTCCACCTCATCCCTTTAAATCTGAACACATATGAATTACTCGGGTTCTGAGGCTGATTAAGGTGGTAAGTAAACTCGATTGGTTCCTTATCTGCATGAAATAAGCCTCAGAACCCGTGTAATTCATATGTGTTCGGGTTTTAAAGGGATGAGGTGGCAACCCTAGATGCACCGATACCATTTTTTTTTTTTTTTTTACAGCGAGTATGAGAAACTTTTTTTTTTTTTTTTTTTTTTTTTGTACTTTTTATTATTATTATTATTATTATTATTCAGGATTTATATAGCGCCAACAGTTTACGCAGCGCTTTACAATATAAAAGGGAGACAATACAGTTATAATATAATACAATACAATACAATAGGATTAAGAGGGCCCTGCTCAGAAGAGCTTACAATCTAATATGTACTCGCTGATACCAATCGCAAATGTTTTGTTTACACTTCAGCTGTCAGCAATTGTGGAGGAACCTGACTGGCCTGCACAGAGTCCTGACCTCAACCCCATAGAACACCTTTGGGATGAATTAGAGAGGAGACTGCGAGCCAGGCCTTCTCATCCAACATCAGTGCCTGACCTCACAAATGCTCTTCTGGAAGAATGGTCAAACATTCCCATAGACACCCTCCTAAACCTTGTGGACGGCCTTCCCAGAAGGGGCGAAGCTGTTGTAGTGCCTTGCAAAAAAGGGGGCGCCATACAAATGCCCCCCCACACTTTTCACATATTTATTTGTATAATTTTCCTTTCACTTCACAATTATGTGACACTTTGTGTTGGTCTATCACATAAAATCCCAATAAAATACATTTACATTTTTGGTAATAACATGAGAAAATGTGGGAAGTTTCAAGGGGTATGAATACTTTTCCAAGACACTGGAGTGGTGGCCTGTAATGCAGGGCACAGGCTCCCATTCATGCGTCCAGCCCCCTAATCTACATTCAGGGCGCAGCCCCCCTATTCATGCGTCCAGCCCCCTAATCTACATTCAGGGCGCCGGACACATTGATTCCAATGGGGTTTTTTTTTTTTATGAAGCACATGATTAGAGCCTGAGGCTCTAATTGGCTCAAAAAAAAAAAAAAAGGTTGGGAGAGCACTGTGCCCTGAGCCCACCCAGTTGTATGACAATAGTGAATGAATCTTCGCTACAGGCACGCTGATTCTCCTCCCGGCCAATCAGGAAGCGGGTCTTGAGACATGTTTTCCTGATTAGCCGAATGCAGAAGCGATCCTATTGGCCTAGGAGGAGGGAGGAGACACAGGGCCGTCGTGATGCCGAAGAGAAGACGCAGGAGGGAAGTGCTGCCCGGCTACTGGGGCACTGCATTAGCTGCAAAGGGCGGAGCCAACTCAATATTGAACCCTCCGGACTAAGACTGGGAGGTCATTAATGTTCATGTGTGTGTAAAGGCAGGCGTCCCAATACTTTTGGGAATATAGTGTATATTGCACAAGTAACTGTGTGTGTGTGTGCAGATATAGACAGAATCTATAGTAATTCACTGTTTCATCTACTTACTGTAAAGTATACAGTAACTCAATGTAAAACCTTTCTTTTAGTGTAATGCCGCGTACACACGGGCGGACTTTTCACGGACTTTCGAACGAACGGACTTGCCTACACACGATCACAACAAAGTCCGATGGATTCATACGTGATGACGAACACCGGACTAGAATAAGGAAGTTGATAGCCGGTAGCCAATAGCTGCCCTAGCGCCGGTTTTCGTCCGTCGGACCGGCATACAGACGAGCGGATTTTTAGACCGGAACTCGAGTCCGTCGGATAAATTTGAAACGTGTTCCAAATCTAAAGTCCGTCAGATTTTTGACCGAAAAAGTCCGCTGCAGGTCCGATGGAGCCCACACACGGTCGGATTGTCCGCCAGATTCGGTCCGTCGGACAAGTCCGGTTGAAAAGTCCGCCCGTGTGTACGCAGCATTAGATGGAGTGGGGAGGGATTAGAACCCCGGTCAGTTTTTATTACTGTTTGTGCCCCCTGTTAATGAGATCCCCCTCTCTATTTTCATGTTTACTATTATTATTATTATACAGGATTTATATAGCGCCAACAGTTTACACAGCACTTTACAATATAAAAGGGAGACAATACAGTTATAATACAATAAAATACAAGAGGATTAGGAGGGCCCTGCTCAGAAGAGCTTACAATCTAATAGGGTGGGGCAGGTGGTACAAAAGGTTGTAACTGTGGGGGATGAGCTGATGGAAGTGGTAGAAGATTAGTGGGAGATGTGATCGGCTTCCCTGAAGAGATGAGTTTTCAGGGATCGTCTGAAGGTAGAAGAGTAGGGGATAGCCGGATAGATGGAGGTAGCGAGTTCCAGAGGATGGGAGAGGCTCTGGGTGATATTTGGAGACAAGATTGGTGATGTAGCTCAGGACAGAGTTGTGAAGGGCTTTGTGTGTTGTGGTTAGGATTTAGAATTTAATTGGCTGGGTGATTGGGAGCCAGTGTAGGGATTGGAGGAAAGGGTTGGTAGAAACTGAATGGAGACCAGTGTAGGGATTGGAGGAGAGGGTTGGCGGACACTGAATGGGAGCCAGTGTAGGGATTGGAGGAGAGGGATGGTGGACACTGAATGGAGACCAGTGTAGGGATTGGAGGAGAGGGGTGGTGGACACTGATTGGGAGCCAGTGTAGGGATTGGAGGAGAGGGTTGTCAGACACTGAATGGAGACCAGTGTAGGGATTGGAGGAGAGGGTTGGCGGACACTGAATGGGAGCCAGTGTAGGGATTGGAGGAGAGGGATGGTGGACACTGAATGGAGACCAGTGTAGGGATTGGAGGAGAGGGATGGTGGACACTGAATGTAGACCAGTGTAGGGATTGGAGGAGAGGGGTGGTAGACACTGATTGGGAGCCAGTGTAGGGATTGGAGGAGAGGGTTGGCAGACACTGAATGGAGACCAGTGTAGGGATTGGAGGCGAGGGTTGGCAGACACTGAATGGAGACCAGTGTAGGGATTGAAGGAGAGGGTTGGTGGACACTGATTGGAGACCAGTGTAGGGATTGGAGGAGAGGGTTGGCAGGCAATGAATGGAGACCAGTGTAGGGATTGGAGGAGAGGGGTGGTGGACACTGATTGGGAGCCAGTGTAGGGATTGGAGGAGAGGGTGGACGGACAGTGATTGGGAGCCAGTGTAGGGATTAGAGGAGAGGGTTGGCAGACACTGAATGGAGACCAGTGTAGGGATTTTAGAAGAGGGTTGGCAGGCACTGAATTGAGACCAGTGTAGGGATTAGAGGAGAGGGATGACAGACACTGAATAGAGACCAGTGTAGGGATTTGAGGAGAGGGATGGCAGACACTGAATAGAGACCAGTGTAGGGATTGGAGGAGAGGGTTGGCAGACACTGAATGGAGACCAGTGTAGGGTTTGGAGGAGAGGGATGGCGGACACTGAATGGAGACCAGTGTAAGGATTGGAGGAGAGGGTTGACAGACACTGAATGGAGACCAGTGTAGGGATTGGAGGAGAGGGATGGCAGACACTGAATGGAGACCAGTGTAGGGATTGGAGGAGAGGGTTGGTGGACACTGATTGGGAGCCAGTGTAGGGATTGGAGGAGACGGATGGCAGACACTGAATGGAGACCAGTGTAGGGATTGGAGGAGAGGGATGGCAGACACTGAATGGAGACCAGTGTAGGGATTGGAGGAGAGGGTTGGCAGACACTGAATGGAGACCAGTGTAGGGATTGGAGGAGAGGGATGGCAGACACTGAATGGAGACCAGTGTAGGGATTAGAGGAGAGGGTTGGCAGACACTGAATGGAGACCAGTGTAGGGATTGGAGGAGAGGGATGGCGGACACTGAATGGAGACCAGTGTAAGGATTGGAGGAGAGGGTTGGCAGACACTGAATGGAGACCAGTGTAGGGATTGGAGGAGAGGGATGGCAGACACTGAATGGAGACCAGTGTAGGGATTGGAGGAGAGGGTTGGTGGACACTGATTGGGAGCCAGTGTAGGGATTGGAGGAGAGGGATGGCAGACACTGAATGGAGACCAGTGTAGGGATTGGAGGAGAGGGATGGCAGACACTGAATGGAGACCAGTGTAGGGATTGGAGGAGAGGGTTGGCAGACACTGAATGGAGACCAGTGTAGGGATTGGAGGAGAGGGATGGCAGACACTGAATGGAGACCAGTGTAGGGATTAGAGGAGAGGGTTGGCAGACACTGAATGGAGACCAGTGTAGGGATTGGAGGAGAGGGATGGCGGACACTGAATGGAGACCAGTTTAGGGATTAGAGGAGAGGGTTGGTGGACACTGAATGGAGACCAGTGTAGGGATTGAAGGAGAGGGTTGGCGGACGCTGAATGGAGACCAGTGTAGGGATTGGAGGAGAGGGTTGGCAGACGCTGAGCGATTGGTAAGGTAGATAAGTCTGGTAGCAGCATTCATGATAGACTGAAGAGGGGAGGAGTCTATGGAGAGGTAAGCCAATGAGAAGGGAGTTGTAATAGTCATGACGAGAGATAACGAGGGAGTGAATGAGGAGTTTGGTGGTTTCATTTGATAAAAAGGGGTGAATTTTAGAGATGTTATGAAGGTGAATTCTACAAACTTTTGACAATGATTGGACTTGAGGCTGAAATGACAAGTCAGAGTCTAGGATTACACCGAGTACCCTGATGTGAGGGGAGGGACTGATGGCTGCATTGGTGATTTTGATGGAAAATTCATGGTGGGGGGCGGGGGCGGGGGAGAATATTAATAGCTCAGTTTTAGAGAGATTTAGTTGAAGGAAGTGGTGTGACATCCAGGCTGATATGTCAGTAATGGAGAGGAGACTGAAGGAGTGAGGTGAGGAGTAGACAGATAGATTTGGGTGTCATCGGCGTATAAGTGGTACTGGAAGCCGTGGGCGGTTATCAAGTGACCGGGGTAGGAGGTGTAGATAGGGAAGAGAAGGGGTCCAAGAACAGAGTCTTGGGGGACCCCCACAGAAAGGGGCAATGGAGAGGAGGAGACAGAGTTGTAGGTGACACTGAAGGAACGCTGTGATAGATAGAGAACCAGGATAGAGCAGAATCTCGGAGGCCAAGGGAATGGAGTTTATTGAGAAGGAGCGGGTGGTCAACAGTATCAAAGGCCGCAGAGAGGACAAGTAGTAGGAGTATGGAGTACTGGCTGTTTGTTTTAGCAGTTAGTAAATCGTTAGTGAGTTTTAGTAAGGCGGTTTCCGTAGAGTGCTGCGAGCGAAAGCCAGACTGTAAGGGGTCAAGAAGGTTATTTTCACTGAGGTAGGAGCTAAGACGGTGGTAGACTAAGCGTTCTAGAAGTTTAGAGGTGAATGGGAGCAATGAAATGGGTCTTAAGTTGTTCAGGTTGGTGGGGTCCAGTGAGGGCTTTTTAAGTATGGGAGTGATCTGCACATGTTTTAGAGGGGAGGGGAAGATGCCACTAGAGAGGGAGAGATTGAAGATGTGGGTGAGGGAGCATAGGATAGAAGAAGAGGGTGACCGTAGTAGTTGCGAGGGAACAGGATCCAAGGGGACAATTGGTTAGGTGGGCATCTGAGAAGTTTTGGAACCTCTTCAGTAGTAGTTCAAAAGAGGAGAGTGTTGAATGTGGTGTTAGGCAAGGTATGATGGGTGGGAAGATGTACGCACAGTGGAGGTGTCCTCACGAATTGCATCAATCTTGTCTTTGAAGTGATTGGCAATCTCTTGGGCAGTGAGTGAGTTAGTGGGTAGAGGGGGGGTGGGGGACGAAGCAGAGAGTTAAAGGTTGAGAAGAGCCGACGGGGACAGGATGACAAAGTATTAATAAGAGAGACAAAGTAGGCTTGTTTGGCAGCATGGAGGTAGGAATTGTGATTTAGAAGGGCAGATTTATATAGGGTAAAGTCTTGCAGACATTTGGTTTTACACCACAGTCATTCAAGAGCACGGCAATGTCTCTTGAGATTTCTAGTGTTGTCAGTTTGCCAGGGTTGTAACAGTCGGGGCCTGATTCTGCGTGTGGTTAGAGGAGCAAGTGCATCTTGTGTTGATGAGAGTGAACTGTTGTAGACAGAGGTGGTCAGGACAGGACAGGACAGGGGAGAGATTATGTTATATAGGTGGTCAGTAGTAGAATAGAGAAGAGAAGGGTTAAAGTGACGAAGGTTCCTACAAGTAATTGTTTGCTGCTTGGAGGGATGGGTGGTTGGAGGCAAGGATACAGTGAAACTGATGAGGTTGTGATCAGAGAGAGGAAAGGGGGTGTTGGTGAGGTTGCCAAGATTGCAGAGATGGGAGAATACAAGGTCAAGGGTATTACCATTGGAGAGAGTGGAAGTATGTGTCCATTGGGTTAGGTCAAAAGATGAGGTTAAGTCGAGAAGTTTAGCTGTAGTTGAGCTGTTAACATAGACAGGAATGTTGAAGTCACCAAGAATGATCGTGGATATTTCAGAGGAGAGAAAGTAGGGTAGCCAGGCAGCAAAGTCATCAATAAAGTGCGATACCGGTCCTGGAGGCCTATAAATTGCTGCAATTCTCAGAGAAATGGGAGAAAACAGACGAATACAATACATCTCGAAAGAAGAGATGGATAGAGAGGGAGGGATAGGAAGGACTTGGAAGGTGCTTTGTGGGGATAGAAGGAATACAACTCCCCACCTCCTTTCTGTCTGTTGGGTCTGGAGGAGTGAGTCCAATGGAGGCCACCATGGGAGAGGGCAGCAGGAGAAGCTGAGTCAAAATTTTGAAGCCAGGTTTCCGTTATGGCGAGTATGTTCAAGCCATGAGTGATGAAGAGGTCATGTACAGATGTAAGCTTGTTACAGATAGAGCGGGCGTTCCAAGGGGGACATGAGATAGGTGGGCTGCTTTGAGGAAGCAGGGGGATAGAAATTAAACTGAGTGGATTGCGGTGGTTGCCAGAGGGGGAGGGGTATTGGAGATGTGGCTTGCAGTTGGAAAATGGTGGACCAGGATTGGGAGAAATGTCACCTGAGACTAGGAGAAAGAGGAGGGCAAGGAAGGCAAGATGGGAGTGGGATGTGCATAAGCGCACGTGTCTAGTGGCCCTGGTGTTTATGCCAGCATGTGGGTGCAGCAAATGCAGGAGATGATGGGTGCAGTAGTAGGGAGAGGGTAGGAGTGAGGGTGATATGTGCATGCTGCAGGGTAGAGAGGAGGGGTAGAGTAAGGATAATTTGAGGATAGAAGACACCGATGTGAGAAGGAAGAGAAGGAGGAGCATGTTAGTGGACAGAGTGGGAATCTGACTTGATATAAAATAAATGTCAGATGCTGGTTTGCTTGCCGTCTTGCAGAGTGGAGCAAAGTTCTTGTTGTATCTTCATCCAGCTTTAGGTAAACTGTGGCGGAGAAACTGCGCATCACTCATGACAGAGCCATTCAGGAAAGAGCCATGGTGTCTGCCCCACCCCATAGACTGCTTTAAATTTACAGGGAGACTGAGCAGGAATGCGTTTCTCTATTGGTCATTATTGGGTCTGATTTGAGACACCTGAATATGGGAGAGGAGGTGGCCAATACCAGACCAGACACAGGCTAGGGTCGTAAATCTTATTACCTCTCTTCATCACTCAAGCCAAATGGGGTTGGGAATCAATCACCAGTAATGTTGCTAATGCAGTGTGGTTCTTATATAGCTAGCGTGAAATATAGAAGTTTAAAAATATGGAAGCAGAAGACATTTACCAAAAATGATACAGCAATGTCAGATAGTTCAGCAGAGTTCTTGTACTAGGTATGAAATCTGGCACAGAGCGGCCGCACTTCATATATGGTGGGCAGTCCGCAAACGGTTAAATAGTCAGTTTGGACCAGCTGCAGTGTGCTGTACTGTATATCACAGAAGTAAGTACACCCCTCAGTCACATTTGTGTAAATCTTTTCTTCTATCTTTTCATGTGACAACACTGAAGAAATGACACTTGTCTACAATGTAAAGTAGTGAGTGTACAGCTTGTATAACAGTGTAAATTTGCTGTCCCCTCAAAATAACTCAACACACAGCCATTAATGTCTAAACCGCTGGCAACAAAAGTCAGTACACCCCTAAGTGAAAATCTCCAAATTGGGGCCCAAAGTGTCAATATTTTGTGTGGCCTCCATTATTTTCCAGCACTGCCTTAACCCTCTTGGGCATGGAGGTCACCAGAGCTTCACAGGTTGTCACTGGAGTCCTCTTCCCCTCCTCCATGATGACATCACAGAGCTGGTGGATGTTAGAGACCTTGCGCTCCTCCACCTTCCGTTTGAGGATGTCCCACAGATGATCAATAGGGTTTAGGTCTGGAGACATGCTTGGCCAGTCCATCACCTTTACCCTCAGCTTCTTTAGCAAGGCAGTGGTGGTCTTGGAGGTGTGTTTGGGGTGGTTATCATGTTGGAATACTGCCCTGCGGCCCAGTCTCTGAAGGGAGGAGATCATGCTCTGCTTTAGTATGTCACAGTACATGTTGGCATTCATGGTTCCCTCAATGATCTGTAGCCCCCCAGTGCCGGCAGCACTCATGCAGCCCCAGACCATGACACTCCCACCACCATGCTTGACTGTAGACAAGACACACTTGTCTTTGTCCTCCTCACCTGGTTGCCCCCACACACGCTTGTCACCATCTGAACCAAATACGTTTATCTTGGTCTCATCAGACCACAGGACATGGTTCAAGTAATCCATGTCCTTAGCAGGGCCGGACTGGCCTACCGGGATACCAGGATATTTCCCGGTAGGCTGGCTGCATTTAGTACCGCTGAGGCCGCTTTTGCCTCGGAGTTTGGCTGGCTGGCTGCCTGTGTCTTCTTCTTCTTCTTCTTCTCTCTCTCTCTCTCTCTCTCTCTTCTCTCTCTCTCTCTTCTCTCTCTCTCTCTTCTCTCTCTCTCTCTTCTCTCTCTCTCTCTCTCTCTTCTCTCCTTCTTCTCTCTCTCTCTCTCTCTCTCTCTCTCTCTCTCTTCTCTCCTTCTTCTCTCTCTCTCTCTCTCTTCTCTCTCTCATATCCAGTAAGAACTATTTTTACTCTGACTACAATTTTTTTTTTTAAGTAATTATGACAGTCAGAAAAGAAATGTAGACGTTGCTGTGGTCAAGACTATATAGTTTACAGCACAGCTGCTTACAATGTGCGGTGGTCAGGAGTATTTAGGAGAGCACAATCATCAGAATTTGATGATCTAAGCCTGTATTCAAGAGATTCCCCTTTCTGTTCTGGGACAACCTTTTATGAGACAGTAACTAAAGGAAAATCTGCAGCAAGTGTGTCCAAACCAGGCAATGAGGTCCATAATATTGTTACATGCAGGCAAGGGATATTCATTTTTATCTTTTATCATCAAGAACTGTTGTACCCATCGATTACAGCCACTGTACCCAATAAACGCAGCCACTGTGCCCATAAATTCCCGCCACTGTGCCCATCAAACACAGCCACTGTGCCCATCAAACACAGCCACTGTGCCCATCAAGCGCAGCCACTGTACCCATAAATTGCCACCACTGTGCCCATCAAACACAGCCACTGTGCCCATCAAACGCAGTCACTGTACCTATAAATTGCCACCACTGTGCCCATTAAACGCAGCCACTGTGCCCATCAAACACAGCCACTGTGCCCATCAAACGCAGCCACTGTACCCATAAATTGCCACCACTGTGCCATCAAACGCAGCCACTGTACCCGTCAATTGCAGCCACTGTGCCCATTAAACACAGCCACTGTGCCATCAAGCGCCACCACTGTGCCCATCAAGCGCCACCACTGTGCCCATTAAATGCTGCCACTGTGCCCATCAAACGCAGCCACTGTAACCATCATTTGCCGCCAGTTTGCCCCATCAATTGCCACCAGTTTGCCCATCAAATCCTGCCAGTGTCCCCCCCCCCGCTCGGCACTTACCTGTCTCAGGTCAGCGCGTTGCTCCGCGCACCCTGCGATAGGCATCCAATCACAGCGCCTGTCGCTTCAGCCAATCAGGTGACAGGTACCCAGACCCAGTGCACCTGATTGGCTGAGAGGCGGGTCAGTGTTAGGGAAGCGATTTATTTGATTTATTAACACACCACTGTGTAAGCAGCGAACACACAGCAGTGTATATTTATATATAAAGCCCTATGTGCTTTTATATGTGTCTTATCTATATATAATGCACTCTTTAAATGTGCTTTAAAATGCATGGTTTTCCATTTTATGAACAAGAAAATAATGACGTTATGCTGTTGGGCTGGTATAATAATGCTATGGGGCTGGTATGACATTTTTTCCAGGGCTGGTTTTCATACTCAGTCCGGCCCTGGTCCTTAGTCTGCTTGTCTTCAGAAAACTGTTTGTGGACTTTCTTGTACATCATCTTTAGAAGAGGCTTCCTTCTGGGATGACAGCCATGCAGACCAATTTGATGCAGTGTGCGGCGTATGGTCTGAGCACTGACAGGCTGACCCCCCACCCCTACAACCTCTGCAGCAATGCTGGCAGCAATCATACGTCTATTTCCCAAAGACAACCTCTGGATATGACGCTGAGCACGTGACCACAACTTCTTTGGTGGACCATGGTGAGGCCTGTTCTGAGTGGAACCTGTCCTGTTATACCGCTGTATGGTCTTGGCCACCGTGCTGCAGCTCAGTTTCAGGGTCTTGGCAATCTTCTTATAGCCTAGGCCATCTTTATGTAGAGCAACAATTCTTTTTTTCAGATCCTCAGAGAGTTCTTTGCCATGAGGTGCCATGTTGTACTTCCAGTGACCAGTATGAGAGAGTGAGAGCGATAACGCCAAATTTAACACACCTGCTCTCCGTTCACACCTGAGACCTTGTAATACTAACGAGTCACATGACACCGGGGAGGGAAAATGGCTAATTGGGCCCAATTTGGAGATTTTCACTTAGGGGTGTACTGACTTTTGTTGCCAGCGGTTTAGACATTAATGGCTGTGTGTTGAGTTATTTTGAGGGGACGGCAAATTTACACTGTTATACAAGCTGTACACTCACTACTTTACATTGTAGACAAGTGTCATTTCTTCAGTGTTGTCACATGAAAAGACAGAAGAAAAGATTTACAAACATGTCACTGAGAGGTGTACTTACTTTTGTCAGATACTGTACATTGGTCTCTCATCTGTATCTTGCCCCTGGAACACACACATCACTCCGCTGGGATTCTCAGTGTTTAATGACTCTGCAAATCCCTATGGTGGGAATGTGATTCCTGTAGCTGGGAGTGAGAGCTGTGAGTGCTGAGCCCATACATTGCACTGACAGGCTGCAGTGATCACAGCTGATTGGTTACTATGGGCTCCTCTGCCTCATAACTAATCTGTACAATCATTAAATCAATCTGTGGCATATCTGAGAGCGGAATGTATAGAGCTACGATTATAAAGTAAATGTAAAACCCGAACACTAAATATCATTAAAAAAACATCACCATTTTTATTTTCTATAATGTCCTGTTTTATTTATTTTTTTCATCTGTTTTTGCTATAAATGCTGCTGATCTCCTGCGTCTCTTTTTCATGCAGTTTATCTCCCCGTGTACTTTGGTCTCAGCTGAACATCATTTCTCCAGACATCGGGAAGCCAATCCTGAGCAATGTGTGTGAAGGGATCCCCTCCAGACCCCCTTATACTGTACCTTGGTGGTCTCACAGGGGCTCAGCTCCCGGGGAAGGTGTTCTAATGTCTCAATCTGTCTCAGTTTCTTCCGCAATCTCCTGAGTTCTGTGCAATTCATCATGACACTGCGAGAGCAATACAAACCTAATGAGGAAAGAAAAGGAAAGCGGGCGCAAGGGAGGTAAGAACATTCCAATGTCCCCACTATAATCTATGACTGAGCCCAGGAGCTGACACTCTAATGTCCCCACTATAGTCTATGACTGAGCCCAGGAGCTGACACTCTAATGTTCCCACTATAGTCTATGACTGAGCCCAGGAGCTGACACTCTAATGTCCCCACTATAGTCTATGACTGGGCCCAGGAGCTGACACTCTAATGTTCCCACTATAGTCTATGACTGAGCCCAGGAGCTGACACTCTAATGTTCCCACTATAGTCTATGACTGAGCCCAGGAGCTGACACTCAAATGTCCCCACTATAGTCTATGACTGGGCCCAGGAGCTGACACTCTAATGTTCCCACTATAGTCTATGACTGAGCCCAGGAGCTGACACTCTAATGTTCCCACTATAGTCTATGACTGAGCCCAGGAGCTGACACTCTAATGTCCCCACTATAGTCTATGACTGGGCCCAGGAGCTGACACTCTAATGTTCCCACTATAGTCTATGACTGAGCCCAGGAGCTGACACTCTAATGTTCCCACTATAGTCTATGACTGAGCCCAGGAGCTGACACTCTAATGTCCCCACTATAGTCTATGACTGGGCCCAGGAGCTGACACTCTAATGTCCCCACTGCAGTCTATGACTGAGCCCAGGAGCTGACACTCCAATGTCCCCTCTATAGTCTATGGCTGAGCCCGGGAGCTGACACTCTAATGTCCCCACTATAGTCTATGACTTGGCCCAGGAGCTGACACTCTGATGTCCCCATTATAGTCTATGACTTGGCCCAGGAGCTGACACTCTAATGTACACACTATAGTCTATGGCTGAGCCCAGGAGCTGACACTCCAATGTCTCCACTATAGTCTATGACTGAGCCCAGGAGCTTACACTCCAATGGCCCCACTATAGTCTATGACTGAGCCCAGGAGCTGACACTCCAATGTCCCCACTATAGTCTATGGCTGATCCCAGGAGCTGACACTCTAATGTCCCCTCTATAGTCTTTGAATGAGCCCAGGAGCTGACACTCTAATGTCCCCACTATAGTCTTTGGCTGAGCCCAGGAGCTGACACTCCAATGTCCCCACTATAGTCTATGACTGAGCCCAGGAGCTGACACTCTAATGTCCCCACTGCAGTCTATGACTGAGCCCAGGAGCTGACACTCCAATGTCCCCTCTATAGTCTATGGCTGAGCCCGGGAGCTGACACTCTAATGTCCCCACTATAGTCTATGGCTGATCCCAGGAGCTGACACTCTAATGTCCCCACTATAGTCTTTGAATGAGCCCAGGAGCTGACACTCTAATGTCCCCACTATAGTCTTTGGCTGAGCCCAGGAGCTGACACTCCAATGTCCCCACTATAGTCTATGACTGAGCCCAGGAGCTGACACTCTAATGTCCCCACTGCAGTCTATGACTGAGCCCAGGAGCTGACACTCCAATGTCCCCTCTATAGTCTATGGCTGAGCCCGGGAGCTGACACTCTAATGTCCCCACTATAGTCTATGACTGAGCCCAGGAGCTGACACTCTAATGTCCCTACTATAGTCTATGACTGAGCCCAGGAGCTGACACTCTAATGTCCCCACTATAGTCTTTGACTGAGCCCAGGAGCTGACACTCTAATGTCCCCACTATAGTCTATGACTGGGCCCAGGAGCTGACACGTCCCCACTATAGTCTATGACTGAGCCCAGGAGCTGACACTCCAATGGCCCCACTATAGTCTATGACTGAGCCCAGGAGCTGACACTCCAATGGACCCACTATAGTCTATGATTGAGCCCAGGAGCTGAAACTCCAATGACCCCACTATAGTCTATGACTGGGCCCAGGAGCTGACACTCTAATGCCCTCACTATTGTCTATGGCTGAGCCCAGGAGCTGACACTCTAATGTCCCCACTATAGTCTATGACTGGGCCCAGGAGCTGAAACTCCAATGGACCCACTATAGTCTATGACTGAGCCCAGGAGCTGACACTCCAATGACCCCACTATAGTCTATGATTGAGCCCAGGAGCTGAAACTCCAATGGACCCACTATAGTCTATGACTGGGCCCAGGAGCTAACACTCCAATGACCCCACTATAGTCTATGATTGAGCCCAGGAGCTGAAACTCCAATGGACCCACTATAGTCTATGACTGAGCCCAGGAGCTGACACTCCAATGACCCCACTATAGTCTATGATTGAGCCCAGGAGCTGAAACTCCAATGGACCCACTATAGTCTATGACTGAGCCCAGGAGCTGACACTCTAATGTCCCCACTATAGTCTATGACTGGGCCCAGGAGCTGAAACTCCAATGGACCCACTATAGTCTATGACTGAGCCCAGGAGCTGACACTCTAATGTCCCCACTATAGTCTATGATTGAGCCCAGGAGCTGAAACTCCAATGGACCCACTATAGTCTATGACTGGGCCCAGGAGCTGAAACTCCAATGGACCCACTATAGTCTATGACTGGGCCCAGGAGCTAACACTCCAATGTCCCCACTATAGTCTATGACTGAGCCCAGGAGCTGACACTCCAATGGACCCACTATAGTCTATGATTGAGCCCAGGAGCTGACACTCCAATGTCCCCACTATAGTCTATGACTGAGCCCAGGAGCTGACACTCCAATGGACCCACTATAGTCTATGACTGGGCCCAGGAGCTAACACTCCAATGTCCCCACTATAGTCTATGACTGGGCCCAGGAGCTGAAACTCCAATGGACCCACTATAGTCTATGACTGGGCCCAGGAGCTAACACTCCAATGTCCCCACTATAGTCTATGACTGAGCCCAGGAGCTGACACTCCAATGGACCCACTATAGTCTATGATTGAGCCCAGGAGCTGACACTCCAATGTCCCCACTATAGTCTATGACTGAGCCCAGGAGCTGACACTCCAATGTCCCCACTATAGTCTATGACTGAACCCAGGAGCTGACACTCTAATGTCCCCACTATAGTCTATGACTGAGCCCAGGAGCTGACACTCTAATGTCCCCACTATAGGCTATGACTGAGCCCAGGAGCTGACACTCTAATGTCCCCACTATAGTCTATGATTGAGCCCAGGAGCTGACACTCTAATGTCCCCACTATAATCTATGGCTGAGCCTAGGAGCTGACACTCTAATGTCCCCTCTATAATCTATGGCTGAGCCCAGGAGCTGACACTCTAGTCTATGACTGGGCCCAGGAGCTGACACGTCCCCACTATAGTCTATGACTGGGCCCAGGAGCTGACACTCCAATGTCCCCACTATAGTCTATGGCTGAGCACAGGAGCTGACACTCTAATGTCCCCACTATAGTATATGACTGAGCCCAGGAGCTGACACTCCAATGTCCCCATTATAGTCTATGACTGAGCCCGGGAGCTGACACTCTAATGTCCCCATTATAGTCTATGACTGGGCCCAGGGGCTGACACTCCAATGTCCCCACTATAGTCTATGACTGAGCCCAGGAGCTGACACTCCAATGTCCTCATTATAGTCTATGACTGGGCCCAGGAGCTGACACTCCAATGGACCCACTATAGTCTATGGCTGAGCCCAGGAGCTGACACTCTAATGGCCCCACTATAGTCTATAACTGAGCCCAGGAGCTGACACTCCAATGGCCCCACTATAGTCTATAACTGAGCCCAGGAGCTGACACTCTAATGTCCCCACTATAGTCTATGACTGGGCCCAGGAGCTGACACTCTAGTGTTCCCACTATAGTATATGACTGAGCCCAGGAGCTGACACTCTAATGTCCTCACTATAGTCTATGGCTGAGCCCAGGAGCTGACACTCTAATGTCCTCACTATTGTCTATGACTGAGCCCAGGAGCTGACACTCTAATGTCCCCACTATAGTCTATGGCTGAGCCCAGGAGCTGACACTCTAATGTCCCCACTATAGTCTATGACTGGGCCCAGGAGGTGACACTCTAATGTTCCCACTATAGTATATGACTGGGCCCAGGAGCTGACACTCTAATGTCCCCACTATAGTCTATGACTGAGCCTGGGAGCTGACACTCTAATGTCCCCACTATAGTCTATGGATGAGCCCAGGAGCTGACACTCTAATGTCCCCACTATAGTCTATGGCTGAGCCCAGGAGCTGACACTCTAATGTCCCCACTATAGTCTATGGCTGAGCCCAGGAGCTGACACTCTAATGTCCCCACTATAGTCTATGGCTGAGCCCAGGAGCTGACACTCTAATGTCCCCACTGCAGTCTATGGCTGAGCCCAGGAGATGACACTCTTATGTCCCCACTATAGTCTATGGCTGAGCCCAGGAGCTGACACTCCAATGTCCCCACTGTAGTCTATGACTGGGCCCAGGAGCTGACACTCTAATGTCCCCACTATAGTCTATGGCTGAGCCCAGGAGCTGATACTCTAATGTCCCCACTATAGTCTATGATTGAGCCCAGGAACTGACACTCTAATGTCCCCACTATAGTCTATGATTGAGCCCAGGAACTGACACTCTAATGTCCCCACTATAGTCTATGGCTGAGCCCAGGAGGTGACACTCTAATGTCCTCAGTATAGTCTATGACTGAGCCCAGGAGCTGACACTCTAATGTCCCCATTATAATCTATGGCTGAGCCCAGGAGCTGACACTCCAATGTCCCCTCTATAGTCTATGACTGGGCCCAGGAGGTGACACTCTAATGTCCTCAGTATAGTCTATGACTGAGCCCAGGAGCTGACACTCCAATGTCCCCACTATAGTCTATGGCTGAGCCCAGGAGCTGACACTCTAATGTCCCCACTATAGTCTTTGACTGGGCTCAGGAGCTGACACTCTAATGTCCCCACTGCAGTCTATGGCTGAGCCCAGGAGCTGACACTCTAATGTCCCCACTATAGTCTATGACTGAGCCCAGGAGCTGACACTCCAATGTCCCCACTATAGTCTATGACTGAGCCCAGGAGCTGACACTCTAATGTCCCCACTATAGACTATGGCTGAGCCCAGGAGCTGACACTCCAATGTCCCCACTATAGTCTATGACTGAGCCCAGGAGCTGACACTCTAATGTCCCCACTATAGTCTATGACTGAGCCCAGGAGCTGACACTCCAATGGCCCCACTATAGTCTATGACTGAGCCCAGGAGCTGACACTCCAATGTCCCCACTATAGTCTATGACTGAGCCCAGGAGCTGACACTCTAATGTCTTCACTATAGTCTATGACTGAGCCCAGGAGCTGACACTCTAATGTCTTCACTATAGTCTATGACTGAGCCCAGGAGCTGACACTCTAATGTCCCCACTATAGTCTATGAATGAGCCCAGGAGGTGACACTCCAATGTCCCCTCTATAGTCTATGGCTGAGCCCAGGAGCTGACACTCTAATGTCCCCACTATAGTCTATGGCTGAGCTCAGGAGCTGACACTCTAATGTCCCCACTATAGTCTATGGCTGAGCCCAGGAGCTGACACTCTAATGTCCCCACTATAGTCTATGGCTGAGCTCAGGAGCTGACACTCTAATGTCCCCACTCTAGTCTATGACTGGGCCCAGGAGCTGACACTCTGATGTCCCCACTATAGTCTTTGGCTGAGCCCAGGAGGTGACACTCTAATGTCCCCAGTATAGTCTATGGCTAAGCCAAGGAGCTGACACTCCAATGTCCCCAGTATACACTATGACTGAGCCCAGGAGCTGACACTCTAATGTCCCCACTGCAGTCTATGACTGAGCCCAGGAGCTGACACTCCAATGGCCCCACTATAGTCTATGACTGAGCCCAGGAGCTGACACTCTAATGTCCCCACTATAGTCTATGACTGAGCCCTGGAGCTGACACTCTAATGTCTTCACTATAGTCTATGACTGAGCCCAGGAGCTGACACTCTAATGTCCCCACTATAGTCTATGACTGAGCCCAGGAGCTGACACTCCAATGTCCCCAGTATAGACTATGACTGAGCCCAGGAGCTGACACTCTAATGTCCCCACTGCAGTCTATGACTGAGCCCAGGAGCTGACACTCCAATGGCCCCACTATAGTCTATGACTGAGCCCAGGAGCTGACACTCTAATGTCCCCACTATAGTCTATGACTGAGCCCTGGAGCTGACACTCCAATGTCCCCAGTACAGTCTATGGCTGAGCCCAGGAGCTGACACTCTAATGTCCCCACTATAGTCTATGGCTGAGCCCAGGAGCTGACACTCTAATGTCCCCACTATAGTCTATGACTGAGCCCAGGAGCTGACACTCTAATGTCCCCACTATAGTCTATGACTGAGCCCAGGAGCTGACACTCTAATGTCCCCACTATAGTCTATGACTGAGCCCAGGAGCTGACACTCTAATGTCCCCACTATAGTCTATGACTGAGCCCAGGAGCTGACACTCTAATGTCCCCACTATAGTCTATGACTGGGCCCTGAAGCTGACACTCTAATGTCCCCACTATAGTCTATGACTGAGCCCAGGAGCTGACACTCTAATGTCCCCACTATAGTCTATGACTGAGCCCAGGAGCTGACACTCTAATGTCCCCACTATAGTCTATGACTGGGCCCTGAAGCTGACACTCTAATGTCCCCACTATAGTCTATGACTGAGCCCAGGAGCTGACACTCTAATGTCCCCACTATAGTCTATGACTGAGCCCAGGAGCTGACACTCTAATGTCCCCACTATAGTCTATGACTGAGCCCAGGAGCTGACACTCTAATGTCCCCACTATAGTCTATGACTGAGCCCAGGAGCTGACACTCTAATGTCCCCACTATAGTCTATGACTGGGCCCTGAAGCTGACACTCTAATGTCCCCACTATAGTCTATGACTGAGCCCAGGAGCTGACACTCTAATGTCCCCACTATAGTCTATGACTGAGCCCAGGAGCTGACACTCTAATGTCCCCACTATAGTCTATGACTGAGCCCAGGAGCTGACACTCTAATGTCCCCACTATAGTCTATGACTGAGCCCAGGAGCTGACACTCTAATGTCCCCACTATAGTCTATGACTGAGCCCAGGAGCTGACACTCTAATGTCCCCACTATAGTCTATGACTGAGCCCAGGAGCTGACACTCTAATGTCCCCACTATAGTCTATGACTGAGCCCAGGAGCTGACACTCTAATGTCCCCTCTATAGTCTATGACTGAGCCCAGGAGCTGACACTCTAATGTCCCCATTATAGTCTATGGCTGAGCTCAGGAGCTGACACTCTAATGTCCCCACTCTAGTCTATGACTGTGCCCAGGAGCTGACACTCCAATGTCCCCACTATAGTCTATGACTGAGCCCAGGAGCTGACACTCTAATGTCCCCTCTATAGTCTATGACTGAGCCCAGGAGCTGACACTCCAATGTCCCCACTATAGTCTATGACTGAGCCGAGGAGCTGACACTCTAATGTCCCCTCTATAGTCTATGACTGTGCCCAGGAGCTGACACTCTAATGTCCCCACTATAGTCTATGGCTAAGCCAAGGAGCTGACACTCCAATGTCCCCACTATAGTCTATGACTGAGCCCAGGAGCTGACACTCTAATGTCCCCACTGCAGTCTATGACTGAGCCCAGGAGCTGACACTCCAATGGCCCCACTATAGTCTATGACTGAGCCCAGGAGCTGACACTCTAATGTCTTCACTATAGTCTATGACTGAGCCCAGGAGCTGACACTCTGATGTCCCCACTATAGTCTATGACTGAGCCCTGGAGCTGACACTCTAATGTCCCCACTATAGTCTATGACTGAGCCCAGGAGCTGACACTCTAATGTCCCCACTATAGTCTATGACTGAGCCCAGGAGCTGACACTCTAATGTCCCCACTATAGTCTATGACTGAGCCCAGGAGCTGACACTCTAATGTCCCCACTATAGTCTATGACTGAGCCCAGGAGCTGACACTCTAATGTCCCCACTATAGTCTATGACTGGGCCCTGAAGCTGACACTCTAATGTCCCCACTATAGTCTATGACTGGGCCCTGAAGCTGACACTCTAATATCCCCACTATAGTCTATGGCTGAGCCCGGGAGCTGACACTCCAATGTCCCTTCTATAGTCTATGACTGAGCCCAGGAGCTGACACTCCAATGTCCCCACTATAGTCTATGACTGAGCCCAGGAGCTGACACTCTAATGTCCCCACTATAGTCTTTGGCTGAGCCCAGGAGCTGACACTCTAATGTCACCACTATAGTCTATGACTGAGCCCAGGAGCTGACACTCTAGTCTATGACTGAGCCCAGGAGCTGACACTCTAATGTCCCCACTATAGTCTATGACTGAGCCCAGGAGCTGACACTCCAATGTCCCCAGTACAGTCTATGACTGAGCCCAGGAGCTGACACTCCAATGTCCCCACTATAGTCTATGATTGAGCCCAGGAGCTGACACTCTAATGTCCCCACTATAGTCTATGACTGAGCCCAGGAGCTGACACTCTAATGTCCCCACTATAGTCTATGGCTGAGCCCGGGAGCTGACACTCCAATGTCCCCACTACAGTCTATGACTGAGCCCAGGAGCTGACACTCTAATGTCCCCATTATAGTCTATGACTGGGCCCAGGAGCTGACACTCCAATGTCCCCACTATAGCCTATGACTGAGCCCAGGAGCTGACACTCTAATGTCCCCATTAAAGTCTATGACTGGGCCCAGGGGCTGACACTCCAATGTCCCCACTATAGTCTATGACTGGGCCCAGGAGCTGACACTCTAATGTCCCCAGTATAGTCTATGACTGAGCCCAGGAGCTGACACTCTAATGTCCCCAGTATAGTCTATGACTGAGCCCAGGAGCTGACACTCCAATGTCCCCACTATAGTCTATGACTGAGCCCAGGAGCTGACACTCTAATGTCCCCATTATAGTCTATGACTGGGCCCAGAAGCTGACACTCTAATGTCCCCAGTACAGTCTATGGCTGAGCCCAGGAGCTGACACTCTAATGTCCCCACTATAGTCTATGACTGAGCCCAGGAGCTGACACTCCAATGTCCCCTCTATAGTCTATGGCTGAGCCCAGGAGCTGACACTCTAATGTCCCCACTATAGTCTATGACTGAGCCCAGGAGCTGACACTCTAATGTCCCCACTATAGTCTATGACTGAGCCCAGGTGCTGACACTCTAATGTCCCCAGTACAGTCTATGGCTGAGCCCAGGAGCTGACACTCTAATGTCCCCAGTACAGTCTATGGCTGAGCCCAGGAGCTGACACTCCAATGTTCCCACTATAGTCTATGACTGGGCCCAGGAGCTGACACTCTAGTCTATGACTGGGCCCAGGAGCTGACACTCCAATGTCCCCACTATAGTCTATGACTGGGCCCAGGAGCTGACACTCTAGTCTATGACTGGGCCCAGGAGCTGACGCGTCCCCACTATAGTCTATGACTGAGCCCAGGAGCTGACACTCTAATGTCCCCACTATATTCTATGACTGAGCCCAGGAGCAGACACTCTAATGTCCCCACTATAGTCTATGACTGAGCCCAGGAGCAGACACTCTAATGTCCCCACTATAGTCTATGACTGAGCCCAGGAGCTGACACTCTAATGTCCCCACTATAGTCTATGACTGAGCCCAGGAGCTGACACTCTAATGTCCCCACTATAGTCTATGACTGAGCCCAGGAGCTGACACTCCAATG
This sequence comes from Aquarana catesbeiana, assembly GCF_042186555.1. Lineage (NCBI taxonomy): Eukaryota > Metazoa > Chordata > Amphibia > Anura > Ranidae > Aquarana > Aquarana catesbeiana. The sequence goes on from NW_027362757.1 coordinate 218,576, forward strand.
TCCCCACTACAGTCTATGACTGAGCCCAGGAGCTGACACTCCAATGTCCCCACTACAGTCTATGGCTGAGCCCGGGAGCTGACACTCCAATGTCCCCACTACAGTCTATGGCTGAGCCCGGGAGCTGACACTCCAATGTCCCCACTACAGTCTATGACTGAGCCCAGGAGCTGACACTCCAATGTCCCCACTACAGTCTATGGCTGAGCCCGGGAGCTGACACTCCAATGTCCCCACTACAGTCTATGGCTGAGCCCGGGAGCTGACACTCTAATGTCCCCACTATAGTCTATGACTGAGCCCAGGAGCTGACACTCTAATGTCCCCACTATAGTCTATGACTGAGCCCAGGAGCTGACACTCTAATGTCCCCATTATAGTCTATGACTGAGCCCAGGAGCTGACACTCTAATGTCCCCACTATAGTCTATGATTGAGCGCAGGAGCTGACACTCTAATGTCACCAGTACAGTCTATGGCTGAGCCCAGAAGCTGACACTCTAATGTCCCCAGTACAGTCTATGGCTGAGCCCAGGAGCTGACACTCTAATGTCCCCAGTACAGTCTATGGCTGAGCCCAGGAGCTGACACTCTAATGTCCCTACTATAGTCTATGACTGAGCCCAGGAGCTGACACTCTAATGTCCCCATTATAGTCTATGACTGGGCCCAGAAGCTGACACTCTAATGTCCCCAGTACAGTCTATGGCTGAGCCCAGGAGCTGACACTCTAATGTCCCCACTACAGTCTATGACTGAGCCCAGGAGCTGACACTCCAATGTCCCCACTACAGTCTATGGCTGAGCCCAGGAGCTGACACTCTAATGTCCCCACTACAGTCTATGACTGAGCCCAGGAGCTGACACTCCAATGTCCCCACTATAGTCTATGGCTGAGCCCAGGAGCTGACACTCTAATGTCCCCACTATAGTCTATGACTGAGCCCAGGAGCTGACACTCCAATGTCCCCACTACAGTCTATGGCTGAGCCCGGGAGCTGACACTCTAATGTCCCCACTATAGTCTATGACTGAGCCCAGGAGCTGACACTCCAATGTCCCCAGTACAGTCTATGACTGAGCCCAGGAACTGACACTCTAATGTCCCCACTATAGTCTATGACTGAGCCCGGGAGCTGACACTCTAATGTCCCCATTATAGTCTATGACTGGGCCCAGGGGCTGACACTCTAATGTCCCCATTATAGTCTATGACTGGGCCCAGGAGCTGACACTCTAGTCTATGACTGGGCCCAGGAGCTGACACTCCAATGTCCCCACTATAGTCTATGACTGAGCCCAGGAGCTGACACTCCAATGTCCCCACTATAGTCTATGACTGAGCCCAGGAGCTGACACTCTAGTCTATGACTGGGCCCAGGAGCTGACACTCTAGTCTATGACTGGGCCCAGGAGCTGACACTCCAATGTCCCCACTATAGTCTATGACTGGGCCCAGGAGCTGACACTCTAATGTTCCCATTATAGTCTATGACTGAGCCCAGGAGCTGACACTCTAATGTCCCCAGTGCAGTCTATGACTGAGCCTCTAATCTGTATCTGTTTGAATCTTTGCCAGGAAATGCGGAGTTGTCGGAGTGTGGGGAGTGGCGCTCCAGTGAGATTTCGGCAGACCTTCGGAGAAAGGTGGCTGAAGTCTATGAGTCTGGACAGGGTTACACCACCATCTCCAAGGCCCTGGACCTCAATGGGACTACGGTCAGAGCCATTCTCACCAAGTGGAAGAAGTTTGGAACGGTGGTGAATCTACCTAGGAGTGGTCGTCCTGCGAAAATCTCCCCCCAGGCCAGAAGGATCATCATCAGTGAAGTCAAGAAGAACCCTTCTGCCTGGTCCCGGGAACTTCAGGCCTCTCTGGCCTCGGCTCAGGTGAATGTTCAGGACTCAACCATTAGAAAGACTCTGTGCAAAAACGGGAGAGTGGTGAGCCGGAAACCTCTCTTCCCTAAAAGGAACATGGCGGCTTGTCAGGAGTGCAGCGGAAATCTCCAGAATATCTCATCTCTGGAAGGGCGTTCTGTGCCACCAAGAATCAAAAGTCCACTGTGTTCAGAAAAGGTATATGATGTTCCAGAGTTCCTGTGGGACTAATACTGTTCTATGGAATCAGAATAAAGAATCCACTCACCACCAGTGTACGGAGGTACTACCATGACCACCAGTGTACGGAGATACTACCATGACCACCAGTGTACGGAGGTACTACCATGACCACCAGTGTACGGAGGTACTACCATGACCACCAGTGTACGGAGGTACTACCATGATCACCAGTGTACGGAGGTACTACCATGACCACCAGTGTACGGAGGTACTACCATGACCACCAGTGTACGTAGGTACTACCATGACCACCAGTGTACGGAGGTACTACCATGACCACCAGTGTACGGAGGTACTACCATGACCACCAGTGTACGGAGGTACTACCATGACCACCAGTGTACGGAGGTACTGCCATGACCACCAGTGTAAAGAGGTACTACCATGACCACCAGTGTACGGAGGTACTGCCATGACCACCAGTGTACGGAGGTACTACCATGACCACCAGTGTACGGAGGTACTGCCATGACCACCAGTGTAAAGAGGTACTGCCATGACCACCAGTGTAAAAAGGGAACTGCCATGGCCACCAGTGTAAGGAGGGGGTGTGTCTCTGGGGTGTATCCCTGGGGGTGTGTCTCTTGGGTGTATCCCTGGGGGTGTGTCTCTGGGGTGTATTTTTGGGGGTGTGTCTCTGGGGGTGTGTCTCTTGGGTGTATCCCTGGGGGTGTGTCACTGGGGTGTATCCCTGAGTTGTGTCTCTGGGGGTGTGTCTCTGGGGGGGTGTGTCTCTGGGGGGGTGTGTCTCTGGGGGGTGTCTCGGAGGTGTGTCTCGGAGGTGTGTCTCTGGGGGGGGTGTCTCTGGGGGTGTGTCTCGGGGGTGTGTCTCTGGGGGGGGTGTCTCTTGGGGGGGTGTCTCTGGGGGGGTGTCTCTGGGGGGGTGTCTCGGGGGTGTGTCTCTGGGACATTGACACACCTGGAAATGGTTTCACATCCATATAAAATGTATATTTATTATGAATAATAATGATATATAGGGAATAATATCGATTTCCTTCCTGATGTGGTTTTGTATCTCCGCCCCTTTCATGCAGTGTCTCCGCCCCCCAGAAGGTGAAGGACTTCCTCTCCTGGAGGTTCAGCTCTCTGATTCTGCAGATTTGTGATCACCAGAAGCAGATGGAATCCATTGTGTACTTTTTTGGTCAGTGTCACCTGAGGCTGTCTGATTCATCATGGAGCCTGACAGGTATGGATGGGGGGGATACCAGGGGACATCGCTGAATCTCGGGGTTAATAGTACGTCCGCTGACACCAATGTTGGGGGTTAATAGTGCATCCGCTGACACCAATGTTGGGGGTTAATAGTGCATCCGCTGACACCAATGCCGGGATTAATAGTGCGTCCGCTGACACCAATGTTGGGGGTTAATAGTGCATCCGCTGACACCAATGTTGGGGGTTAATAGTGCGTCCGCTGACACCAATGTTGGGGGTTAATAGTGCATCCGCTGACACCAATGTTGGGGGTTAATAGTGCATCCGCTGACACCAATGCCGGGATTAATAGTGCGTCCGCTGACACCAATGTTGGGGGTTAATAGTGCGTCCGCTGACACCAATGCCGGGGTTAATAGAGCGTCCGCTGACACCAATGCTGAGGGTTAATAGAGCGTCCGCTGACACCAATGCCGGGGTTAATAGTGCATCCGCTGACACCAATGTTGGGGGTTAATAGTGCGTCCGCTGACACCAATGCTGGGATTTAATAGTGCATCCGCTGACACCAATGCTGGGGGTTAATAGTGCGTCCGCTGACACCAATGCTGGGGTTTAATAGTGCGTCCGCTGACACCAATGCCGGTCCCAGTCACTCCTCTGACATACACCTGGATGACAAACCCCCAACAAGCATAGCGCCCCCCATTGATTTCCGTGCGTTGCTCTATGCCCCACAAGCCTGACAAAGTATCTCATGACGCGTTCTGCTTTGTTTTATTTCCCGCGCATTTTGCCACATTTCTTGTATTGGGGTCTCACGTTTTGGGGGGACATTTACAATAAATGGCACTACAAGCTTGAGGCAGATATTTTTACGGTGTTCTGGGATTGCGTGGAAACGTGCATTTCTGTGCGCATTACCGGAACGCGCAGATGTGACCGGAGACTGATATGGTGGAAAGTTGTCACCGCGGCACGCCGTGTTCCGCCATATTTACATTTATATTCCTTTGTTCCCTGTTCCAATTTTTCCTTTTCCGCAAGTATTGGGCATGAGTGATTGTCCATACAGAGCAGGAGATCTATGGGGGGGAGGGGGGTCAGTAGATCAATAGAGCATATGACTGGAAGCAGGGGGCCAAGACAAGGGGGGGCATGACCCAGGCATTATGCTCGGGGGCAGGGCACAGGTGACAGCCTCCCTCTCCTAGCACCTCCCCCACAACATTACATCATACTCCTTTGCCCCGCCCCTAACTATTCTGCTCCACCCACTCCTCAGTCTGAATTCTCCTACACCAAGAGATTAGATGAGTCTCCTCCCACATAAAGTCCCTGGCTCCACCTCCTGCACAGGCTGATAGGTTCATGGAGCCTTCACTAACATGGCGGACCACCCACAAGTCCTGGTCCATTGAGCAGCAGTCATTGGTTGCTAGAGATGCCGGCATGCCTAGCAACCAATGACGTCACGTGCCTGCTGTGTGCCCTGCAGCACATTTCTCCTGCCAGCTCCCACCTTCTGCCTGCCAGGCTATAGGGAGTTCTCCTGCAAGTACACTGAGCTCTGTGATGGAGGAAACTAATCTATGGGGGCACGATGATGAGGCATCTAATCTATGGGGGCAGTTTGATGGGGCAATTAATCTATGGGGACACTGTAATGGGGCAACTGATCTATATATGTACTCTGATGGGGCAAGTGATTTGTGGGGGTACACGGATGGGGCCAACTGATTTATGGGGGAATCCGAAATACAAAAATGTACTATACTTCAGCTGACCAGTCCTTAGATATGGTGGCTGCATTCGTTTTCTTTTCTTTTTGTCTTTGATCCTGCCAGTAACTTCCTGTCCTAGGGTGACAACACTCACTGTGCTGAATCTATGGAGACGTTGTCACCGTAGGACAGAAAGTGTGTTTGGACTACAGAATACTCCCCCCTGTCTGTAACATAGTGAGGTGATGTTTTGTAGTCCACATAGAGAACTGGGACTGAAAATAGTCCAGAGACAACAAGAGCAGAAAGTTCTGAGCTCTGTATATTTCCGGCCGGATGAAAAGTGACATTTTTGCACTTGTAGAAGGGATAGAAGAATACGGTATATTCTATTTCTTCATGCAGACTTGTAAAGTTGCTGAGAGGTCCACTTTAAGGTCTGCATGGAGTCCTGCTATGAAGCCTTGATTGCTGAGCTCTTCTTGTCCAGGATAGGGACTCTTACGTCTTCCCTTCCTCTTGTCACAGGAAGAATACCTCAGCTCCTTGTTAAGTGAATATCAAGAGAAAGATGAAGTGGAGCAACAAAGAGCGCTGTGTGCCAAAGCCTGCCGAAGATCCTCCAAGGGTAAGTACTAGCAGATAACAGCCCCTGCTTCACCACAGCGACACACTTTATTTTCTATCAAAGCTGCTGCTAGAATGGAAATCACCTTGCCTTAAGTGTGGACCCCCGAGCAGAGGAAATATTTTGGCACTTACTGGGCATGGACACGTCGTGGCCTCCCCTTTCCAACCCTCTAACCACCCTATTGGTCTGTGTAGCTTCCTGTCATACATGTACTGCATTATGACCACTAGATGGAGCTGAGGATCATCCTTATTTTCTTATTCCTGCTGGGGGGATGTCAGTGTCAGGATGGGGTGTGTCGGTGTAATATTCCTGGGGGGACGTCAGGATGGGGGGTGTCGGTGTAATATTCCTGGGGGGTGTCGGTGTAATATTCCTGGGGGGGACGTCAGTGTGAGGATGGGGGGTGTCGGTGTAATATTCCTGGGGGGACGTCAGTGTCAGGATGGGGGGTGTCGGTGTAATATTCCTGGGGGGACGTCAGTGTCAGGATGGGGGGTGTCGGTGTAATATTCCTGCTGGGGGGTATGGGTGTAATATTCATGTTGGGGGGGTATGGGTGTAATATTCCTGCTGGGGGGGTATGTGTGTAATATTCCTGCTGGGAGGGTGTCGGTGTAATATTCATGTTGGGTGGGTATGGGTGTAATATTCATGTTGGGGCTTGTCGGTGTAATATTCCTGATGGGGGAGTATGGGTGTAATATTCATGTTGGGGGGGTATAGGTGTATTATTCATGTTGGGGGAACGTCTGTGCAGGAAGTTCTTGTCGTATGATGGACACGGCGAGGATTTGGTCACACCTAGGTGTTCCGGATTCCCGAATCGGTGCAAAAATGCAGCACACGCTTGCAATCCCTTCACTTTCAATATCATCCCAATTGAGGCGTGATTTTGCCGCGATTGTTGCCTGACGGCCTATGGGAAATAGGTGTCCCGCAATTTTTTTGTGTGATTTGTCAGGTGACAATATTGTCCCATGATTGGGGTGCCATTGAAAATAACTGGATCACAATCTGGAATCGCAGTAATTCCGCCCGCGATCCGGAAGGCCTAGGTGTGATTGCAGCCTAAGCATCTTCTATCAGTTGCTGGGTTCACCTTCTATAGATTCTGGGGGGACATTTTCTTCCTCAAACATTCCACACATTCACTTCATTCTTCATTCCACCCTTGTATAGCGCTTTTCTCTCTGAGGACTCCAAGTATTGGAGAAGGCGTTGGCCGGGAATCGAACCCGGGTCAGCTGCTTGAAAGGCAGCTATGCTCACCACTGCACCACCAACGCAAGGTAGCATGTCTTTGTAGTGTGGGAGGAAACCGGAGTACCCGGAGGAAACCCACGCAAGCACAGGGAGAACATGCAAACTCCATGCAGATAGTGTCCTGGTCAGGATTTGAACCATGGACCCCAGTGCTGCAAGGCTAACCCCTAAGCCTCTGTGCTGCCTGTATGCGGCCTCTCTTCTCCAAGGCCTGCCCCCGCTGAACGGAGTTCATCAATTATGTCCACTCAAAGTGCCTCCAGAAGAAATCCAAACTTATCCTAAACTGCAATCTATGTATATAACACTCCAAAACACACCCAAAGAATACCGGCCTCCAACCTCCCCTTAGCCGGTCCAACACACGCCTGAGGGGGAGTATGGAAGAGGGAGAGAGGGAGGAAAGGAGGGGGGGGAGGTTAGGGGTAAGGAAGGGGTGTGGGGGTTCCCCCCAACCCTCACTCCCTTCTTTCTCCAACCTTTCCTCCCCCCTTTTCCTCCCTCTCTCCCTCTTCCATACTCCCCCTTGTTCTTCAGGTGATTATGTTTTGGCGACGTATTGTCGAACCTTAAAGCTTCTGCAGAAGCTGCAGAAAGGTAAATAGAGGGCTGATGGGAAGACCCTCCGGTTGCTGGAGTGGCAGCTCGCACCAGTGTAGGGACCTGTGTTGGTACAGCCGTACCTGGTCCCAGGGAGGCTTCCTCAGACTTTTTGTTGAGTCTTCTTCTAGGAACAGCCAATTGTCTTGTTTGTCCAGCTGCATTGATAGTTGGTGATTCAGAAGTTCCAAAAACGAAAATGGAGGGCTGATGGGAAAACCCTCTGGTTACTGAAGTGGCAGCCACCAGTGTAGGGACCTGTGTTGGTACAGCCATACCTGGTCCCTCAGGAGGGATCCTTAGAATTTTTGTTGAGTCTTCTTCTAGGAACAGTCAATCATCTTGTTTGTCCATTTACATTCATAGTTGGTGATTCAGAAGCTCCAAAAAGGGAAATAGAGGGCTGATGGGAAGGCCCTCTGGATACTGGAGTGGCAGCCACCACCAGTGTAGGGACCTGTGTTGGTAAAGCCGTACCTGGTCCCTGGGAGGGTTTCTTAGACTTTTAGTTGAGTCTGTGATTCAGAAGCTGCTGATGAACGTCACATTCTGCCAGAGTCTCAGTGGTAACGCCACAATCTGCCAGTGTCTTAGTGGGAAAGTTACATTCTGCCTGAGTCTCAACAGAATCGTTGCATGCTGGAGGAGTCTCGATGTGAATGACACGTGGTTGATTTAACATTTTTTCCACCCTTTTGGTTATTTTCTTTCCCAACAGAGCTGCACCCTGCTCATTTAAGTGCAGTCCATCCCTGCTGTAGAGCAAGTGACACATTGAAAAGTCAGTCCAGGTCTCCATAAAGCCAAACCCCTCCTTCCTGCACCAGTTCTTCAGCCACTTGCTAAGCTCCCTAAGCTCCTGTTGCCTCCTTGGTGTGGCTCGAGGTACAGGCAGTATTTCTGAAAATGCTGCCTTGGAGGTCCTTTTCTTCAATATAGCCCCTAAGTCCCTGAAATCATTTTGTAGGGTGCTCCATTTTCTTCTAATGTTGTCATTGGTTCCAATATGTACCATGACAACTGGATCCTCCCCAGCCTCATCCAACAATCCGTCCATCCGATCTGCAATGTCCCGAACTCGTGCGACTGGGAAACAATATACTGTTCGTTGATCGCGGTCATTCTGACAGATTGCCCTCTCTGTCCCTCTAATAACAGAGTCCCCTACCACCAGGATCTGCCTATCCTTTTCTTTAGGCTTGCCTTCATCTTCATGGGAGGAGATATTCAAATGGCTGCCCTGGTATTTTGGTGGGTTCTCAACATGAACCTCACATTGTGCTGTAGTCTCAACATGAATGTGACATTCAGGTGGTGTCTCAATGTGAATGTCACATGCTGGTGGAGTATCCGTGTGAATGTCACATGCTGGTGGAGTATCCGTGTGAACGTCACATGCTGGTGGAGGCTCCGTGTGAATGTCACAAGCTGGTGGTGTCTCCATGTGAACGTCACGTGCTGGTGGCGTCTCCGTGTGAACGTCACATGCTGGTGAAGTCTTCGTGTGAACGTCACATGCTGGTGGCATCTCCGTGTGAACGTCACATGCTGGTGGTGGATTTAACATTTTTTCCACCCTCTTGGTTATTTTCTTTCCCAACAGAGCTGCACCCTGCTCATTTAAGTGCAGTCCATCCCTGCTGTAGAGCAAGTGACCAATTGAAAAGTCATTCCAGGTCTCCATGAAGCCAAACCCCTCCTTCCTGCACCAGTTCTTCAGCCACTTGCTAAGCTCTCTAAGCTCCTGTTGCCTTCTTGGTATGGCTCGAGGTACAGGCAGTATTTCTGAAAATGCTGCCTTGGAGGTCCTTTTCTTCAATATAGCCCCTAAGTCCCTGAAATCATTTTGTAGTGTACTCCATTTTCTTCTAATGTTGTCATTGGTTCCAATATGTACCATGACAACTGGATCCTCCCCAGCCCCATCCAACAATCCGTCCATCCGATCTGCAATGTCCCGAACTCGTGCGACTGGGAAACAATATACTGATCGTTGATCGCGGTCATTCTGACAGATTGCCCTCTCTGTCCCTCTAATAACAGAGTCCCCTACCACCAGGATCTGCCTATCCTTTTCTTTAGGCTTGCCCTCATCTTCATGGGAGGAGATATTCAAATGGCTGCCCTGGTATTTTGGTGGGTTCTCAACATGAACCTCACATTGTGCTGTAGTCTCAACATGAATGTGACATTCAGGTGGTGTCTCAATGTGAATGTCACATGCTGGTGGAGTATCCGTGTGAACGTCACATGCTGGTGGAGTCTCCGTGTGAACTACACATGCTGGTGGAGGCTCTGTGTGAACGTCACAAGCTGGTGGTGTCTCCGTGTGAACGTCACATGCTGGTGGCGTCTCCGTGTGAACGTCACATGCTAGTGGAATCTCCATGTGAACATCCCATGCTGGTGAAGTCTCCGTGTTAACGTCACATGCTGATGGTGTCTTCGTGTGAACGTCACATGCTGGTGGTGTCTCCGTGTGAAGGTCACATGCTGGTGGTGGATTTAACATTTTTTCCACCCTTTTGGTTATTTTCTTTCCCAACAGAGCTGCACCCTGCTCATTTAAGTGCAGTCCATCCCTGCTGTAGAGCAAGTGACCAATTGAAAAGTCATTCCAGGTCTCCATGAAGCCAAACCCCTCCTTCCTGCACCAATTCTTCAGCCACTTGCTAAGCTCCCTAAGCTCCTGTTGCCTCCTTGGTGTGGCTCGAGGTACAGGCAGTATTTCTGAAAATGCTGCCTTGGAGGTCCTTTTCTTCAATATAGCCCCTAAGTCCCTGAAATCATTTTGTAGGGTGCTCCATTTTCTTCTAATGTTGTCATTGGTTCCAATATGTACCATGACAACTGGATCCTCCCCAGCCCCATCCAACAATCCGTCCATCCGATCTGCAATGTCCCGAACTCGTGCCACTGGGAAACAATATACTGTTCGTTGATCGCGGTCATTCTGACAGATTGCCCTCTCTGTCCCTCTAATAACAGAGTCCCCTATCACCAGGATCTGCCTATCCTTTTCTTTAAGCTTGCCCTCATCTTCATGGGAGGAGATATTCAAATGGCTGCCCTGGTATTTTGGTGGGTTCTCAACATGAACCTCACATTGTGCTGTAGTCTCAACATGAATGTGACATTCAGGTGGTGTCTCAATTTGAACGTCACATGCTGGTGGAGTATCCTTGTGAATGTCACATGCTGGTGGAGTCTCCGTGTGAACATCACATGCTGGTGGAGTCTCCGTGTGAACGTCACATGCTGGTGGAGTCTCCGTGTGAACGTCACATGCTGGTGGAGTCTCTGTGTGAACGTCACATGCTGGTGCAGTATCCTTGTGAACGTCACATGCTGGTGGAGTATCCTTGTGAACGTCACATGCTGGTGGAGTATCCTTGTGAACGTCACATGCTGGTGGAGTCTCCGTGTGAATGTCACATGCTGGTGGAGTCTCCGTGTGAATGCCACATGCTGGTGGAGTGTCCGTGTGAACGTCACATGCTGGTGGAGTCTCCGTGTGAACGTCACATGCTGGTGGAGTCTCCGTGTGAACGTCACATGCTGGTGGAGTCTCCGCGTGAACGTCACATGCTGGTGGAGTCTCCGTGTGAACGTCACATGCTGGTGGAGTCTCCGTGTGAACGTCACATGCTGGTGGAGTCTCCGTGTGAACGTCACATGCTGGTGGAGTGTCCGTGTGAACGTCACATGCTGGTGGGGACTCCTTGTGAACTTCACATGCTGGGGGAGTCTCAATGTAGCTTTCATATTCTGTCTTGCTCACTGGGGTAGTCCTGCCTTGTGAGCTGTGTCTGCAGTAAATACCGCGTACATCTGCAATAAAAAAGAATCAGATTTAGCACCTTCACCTACATTATATATATATATATATATCTATATATAGATATATATATCTATATATAGATATATATATATATATCTATATATAGATATATATATAAAACATAAAATTATGGAGAGAAAAGTTCAAAATTCCAGTGCAAGGGACAATAAATAATCCCAACATGACAGGGACACAGGGGTGACTAATGGCCTTCATATAAAAATTTTGGTTGCCTGGCAGTTATGCCGACCCACTAAAATGAAAAAGGGGTCTGATTCTTCACTTTCGGGTGCGGTGGAGTAATCTGCAGTGCTTCTGTTTCTTATTATTAAACACCCGTGATGATGAATGCGGACATATTTAATAAATAGCATCCCCCAGGACACCTACAGTGTCCCATCTGATAACAAATAGAGATCATACACCCATCAGCATGACCAACATACACATAAGAAGGGCCTGAAGATCAAACCTACCATGCGTATCCTCAAAACTCACCGTATCTGTCAGAACAAAGACATAGCAGCCACCTCCTGCTCCATGGCCGGCTCTGTGGCTGGGGCCACCAGTCCCGTCTGGCCTGGTGGCCGCTATGTCTTTGTTCTGACAGATACAGTGAGTTTTGAGGATACGCTTGGTAGGTTTGAACTTCAAGCCCTTCTTATGTGTATGTTGGTCTTGGTGATGGGTGCATGATCTCTATTTGTTATCAGATGGGACACTGTAGGTGGCCTGGGTACCTCTTCTTATATCAGTTTTGGACCCTTTACTAGTGTGCATTAGCTTGATTACATTCTATATACATGGTGAGTTGAGTTTTATGTTCATGTTGTGTGCTTCTCTGTATAGTGCTGACCCTCATGGATATTCATTAGGGGTGCAACGGATCAAAAAACTGACGGTTCGGATCGTTCCTCGGATCAGGAGTCACGGTTCGGATCAACAAAAAAAAATCTGCCCCACTGTAATATCCACAATCTCCCCCACTGTAATATATTAGCAGGGTATGGCAGAGTATTGCAGGGTATTGGCGGGTATATTGACAGAGTATTGGCAGGGTATGGAAGAGTATTGGCAGGGTTTGGAAGAGTATTGGCAGGGTATGGCAGAGTATTGTCAGGGCATTGCAGAGTATTGGCACTGCTGCCATCCGAACTCTCCCCTACACTGTACAGATCAGTACACAGAGGGGAGAGAGGAACCGGCGTCATGACATAACGCCGGTTTGTTACAAGTGATCGCTCCGTCATTTGACGGAGCGATCACGTGGTAAACGGCCGCCGGGTGTACCAAGATGGCCGCCGCTCCGGAGCTAGGCCAAAGCCGCGGCCTTTCCTATGGCCGAGGCCACAGAGCGCTCTGCGGATCGCGGGTGTCCCGATCCGCGGAGGTTGATCCGTATGGATCACGGATCAATGACGATCCGTTGCACCCCTAATATTCATTGAACATATTTATGTTGTTATATCTTTTTGATACACATTTATTTTGATAACAGAAATGTTAATTTACGGTCATGCATAATTACTAAAAATTCTTTATGCAAATTTTTGGAATTATTGTTGTTTATTTTGATTGTATTTGTCTTTTTGTAGCTACATATTGCTTTATAAGCTCCTGAAGAAGCTGAAAAGTGAAACATGTCAAGCAACAAGCATCACGCTGGTTACAGTAACTACTTTATGTGTATATTGTACATGTGCACTGAATTGTCTTTATGAAATGTGGACAACATTCAATGTCCCCCCCGTTTCTTTTAAAACTTTGGACTCCAATAACGATGTTTTTATAAAAAAATATATTTTTGTGTGTTTTTTTGCACCATTAAAGAAGATCCTGTTCCTTTAAAGCCTGTTATAGAGCACAGTGCTTGTGCTGTGTATGAAATAGCTGGCTGATCCTACCAGTTTCTACCCTCCCCCCTCTGAGCTGACTCCCATGTATCAGGGCTGCAGAGTCCTGACACCGGAGTCCTGACAGAGGCTTCTTACCACATGATCATCGCGTGAACCTGGAAGTGCCGGGAAATGGCATTCCTCGGTTCGCGCTGACAGGGAGAGCCAATCGGCAGCTCTCTCTGTCAGAGGGGGGTCTGTGCTGATAATCAGCACATTGATTATTAGTGCAGCCCCCATGAGAGGTGCCCAACAACTGCCAGCAGTGCCCCCTCAAAGTCTCTCAGTGCCCACCACAGTGACAATCAGTGCCCACCACAGTGCCAATCAGTGCCCATTACAGTCCCCACCACAGTGCCAATCAGTGCCCATCAGTGCTGCCTATAAGTGTCCATCAGTGCTGCATATCAGTGCCAACTCATCAGTGCATCCTCGTGCCTGTGCGTTATTTATAAATAAAACGCTTTCTACTTGTATTAAAGAGGAAGGAATCCCATCGATTTAACAGTTTCAAAAAACATTTCTATTTCTGGCATGTCGGGAATGCTAACTGTCACATTGGTTGTGCTCTCAACCAAACTGTCAAACCATCCAATGGCTGCTGTCATAACGGATCACATGTGCAGCATTATGGCAGTTGAAGATTCACCACTTCAATACCGGCACTTCCCCCCCTTCCTGCCCAGGAAAATTTTCAGCTTTCAGCGCTGTCCCACTTTGAATGACAATTACGCGGTCATACAACACTGTACCCAAACTACATTTTTATCATTTTCTTCCCACAAATAGAGCTTTCTTTTGTTGGTATTTCATCACCTCGGGATCTAAAAAAGACCCAATTTTTGAACAGAAAAACTTTTTTCTTATTTTGTCATAAAATGTTGTTTTCTCCTTCACTGCACTGATGAGTTGGCACTGATATGCAGCACTGATGGACACTTATAGGCAGCACTAAATGGGCACTTATAGGCAGCACTGATGGGCACTGATTGGCACTGTGGTGGGCACTGATTGGCACTGTGGTGGGCACTGATTGGCACTGTGGTGGGGACTGTGATGGGCACTGAGAGACTTTGAGGGGGCACTGCTGGCAGTTGTTGGGCACCTCTCATGGGAGCTGCACTGATAATCAATGTGCTGATTATATTATTGGAGTGATATATATATATATATATATGATTGGGGTGATATATATAATTATTATTGTAGTGATCTATATACACATCAGGAGTCCGCTGCTGCCTGTCATCACTGGACTCCTCCCCCTACTGCCTTATATGGACTTGTTTACTCCTTATATGCAAATGAGGCAGCTGGCTGGGGCTACGTCGCCATGACAATAACTGACATGACTGCACTGGACCTCCTATGGGAAGGATTGTGTATGTGACGTTTCTATGGTAATATCTCCATCCCATAATAATATCATCCATTCCTTCCTGTCTAAAGACTTCATTCACAAGGCTGGAAGAGTCGGATATTGTGATCCCCAATAAATTATTGGGGTGATCTATATATATATTATTATGATTATTGGAGTGATCTATATATATTATTGGGGTGATATTGATGAGATATTAGTTATGAATGTGCAATCATTGTGATTTGGGGGAGATAACTGATCAGTATGACTCCTCCCCCTCCCCTCCCCCATTAATAAAAAGCTTTTTTTGCTGCAGTGGACAAGAAATCCAAATAAAAAATAAAATAAAGAAATGTTTGAAATTCCCACCGAGCTTTATCTGACAGAGGAGATGATATAAAGATCAGATTGTGGCTTATCAATCACTTTAATATCCCTTCTGTTCTATAATTCTATGAAAACAAATAATCAATAATTTGATCGATGAGTGTAGGTGACTTATCCAGAGTACTTTTTGTATCTATCACTATCCATAATACTTACCAATTTCGGTGTCTGTATATCGATGATGTCCATTGACTTTACAGCCGGAACCGAAACATCCAACAACGGCTCTGAAACAGCCGCGCACAATCCTCTTCATTTTGGGGGGCTTTTTGGTTGGGGTATCTGCAGGCTGGTCACTGATACCTCCTACCATTGCCCCTCCTTTGCTGGCTTTCTCTTTGGTGTTTTTCAGAGAAAGAAGCCGATTACATTTAAATCGGTTCATTATTAGGAATAAAGAAACTCGCTTTAAATGTATGACAATAGAAATCGCAATGAAATTGAATCGAACAAAATCAAATCCAATAAAATCGCAAGAAATATCTCAGGAGAGATAAGTAGAAGCACCTGTTCACTGGTCAGTGATTTCTGAGCTTCTGAGAGCTCACTGACCTGCATCTTTCTATATAGAGACTCAGCCTATGACATCATAGTCAGAGAATCAAGGGACCAATCAGATCGCAGAGTGCAGTCAGGTGACCTTTTTTTTTTTTTTGAAAAATAACTGAGGATTTTTCTTAAAGGAGCCACGTCCTTATTTGTGAGCTTTGTGAATTCAGCCTGTAGGATCAGTATACGGATCTAATAGGGATATACGGCTCCTAGAAGAACATGTTGTTGTGAATGAGATTTAACCCTTACAGTCCCATGGCTGAAATAAAGATCTCTATTCTTATAACATTGTGAATGGAGCCTTAGAAATCCTCCATCAAATCTTTTCTTTTATTTTATCATTATTACACACCAATTATTTCTACATTTTTAACCCTTTCACTGCCAAATCAAATGTTTCCCCTTTCATTTATGAAACCAATTCCCCTCCCCCTTTTGTTTTTAACCCTTTCACTGCAAAATCATATTTTTTTTCATTTTTAACCCTTTCTATGAACCATTTTTTTTCAAAACACAGATTTTTGTACTTTTTTTAACCCTTTCAGCGCCAAACCAACTTCTTTTCTTTTTTTATACCCTCCCCTCCCCCCATTTTTAACCCTTTTACTGACAAAACCAAAATGTGTTTTTTACATTTCTTGCCCAAATGTAAAATTATCACTAAAGGAAAACTTGTTTATTGTTAGTGTTGGATGGAGTGCAGAGGGATTAGAGCCCCTGTCAGGTTTTTATTGCTGTCTGCGCCCCCTTTAGGAAGATTCATTCTCTTCAACTGCCAAATTATTTCAGTTTTTTCACCAAACTATATTGTTCATTTGTTTCAACCCTTTAACTGTCAAACCAAGTAACCCCTCCCCTCCCCCTACACACACACATTTTAACTGCCACTTTCACTGCCAAATCATTTTTTTTTTCATTTCTCCCCCATATGTTACATTATAAAGGAAAATGTTTTTATTGTTGGTGTTAGATGGAGTGGAGAGGGATTAGAACCCCTGTCAGGTTTTTATTGCTGTCTGCGCCCCCTTTAGGGAGCTTCATTCTCTCTATTTACCAACAAAAGTGAAAGAAACATTCCAGATTTTGGCTTGTCACCAGAACAGGAATTAGAGGGGAAATCCTCCAATGGGGACACTAGTTCTGGTGACACCCAGGGATGATGTCACTTTGGGAGGATTTCTCTCACTTCCTGTTGTCTCCTTCCGTTTGTATCCCGGAGATCTCCTCTTTATATTTATCATTATATAGAGAGATTTCAGAATAAATGGCCTTTTTTTATAAGACTTTACATTTTAACTAAATTATATATCACTCCTTTTTAAGGTAATTAATTGATTAATCTGAACAATAATCAGCCAACTAATTGATTATGAATATAATCGTTAGTTGCAGCCCTAGTGTGTGTGTATATTATATATATGTGTGTGGGGGGGGAGGTGACATGCATTGTGATATATGTATGTGTGTGTATATTATATATATCACAACGCATGTCACCCCCTCCCCCCCACACACATTAGTGATATTTATATATATATCACTAACCAATAGCGAAGCTCGGTGGGAATTTCAGGTGCTGGAAGATCCAGACTCCCAGTATAACAAATACATTTCCTTCTTTGTTGGTGTTCAGAAGATTCCGTATCTGATAAATATTCTTTATCCAAATCATCCCCATTATTATATTATCAAATAATGAGCAAAACTCCTTCCTTCTCCCTCCGATCTCTATCACAGTCTGATTGTGTATGTGACGTTTCTATGGTAATATTTCCATCCCATAATAATATCATCCATTCCTTCCTTCCCCCAAATGTCACCTCTGCACCCCACAAAGAGAACATTTCTTTATTTTATTTTTTATTTGGATTTCTTGTCCACTGCAGAAAAAAAAAAAGCTTTTTATTAATGGGGGAGGGGAGGGGGAGGAGTCATACTGATCAGTTATCTCCCCCAAATCACAATGATTGCACATTCATAACTAATATCTCATCAATATCACCCCAATAATATATATATATATATAGATCACTCCAATAATCATAATAATATATATATAGATCACCCCAATAATTTAATAATTTAAATAAGTCTTTAGACAGGAAGGAATGGATGATATTATTATGGGATGGAGATATTACCATAGAAACGTCACATACACAATCCTTCCCATAGGAGGTCCAGTGCAGTCATGTCAGTTATTGTCATGGCGACGCAGCCCCAGCCAGCTGCCTCATTTGCATATAAGGAGTAAACAAGTCCATATAAGGCAGTAGGGGGAGGAGTCCAGTGATGACATCAGGCAGCAGCGGACTCCTGATGTGTATATAGATCACTCCAATAATAATTATATATATATATCAGTGGGGGGGGGGTAAATATGTTGTGAACGATGATGAGTTGTTTAATTTATTGATCAATTTTGGATTGGAGGATTGGATATAAATGCGCCCCGTACCCCATTATTTCTATGATTTATATTGCTGGGGGGAGGGTACAATTACCATCATATATCAGTGATTGGGAGGGGGGAGGGGAGGGGGGTCACCTATTTCTGGTATATAGTATATATCCATTACCCGACCATTCCTCACCATACACACCTCTGATTGTCAATAGAACCATCAATCACCCCTCCATATAATAAATGTCACTTTATTACACCCCCCATAAGAAAGCTACATCTGTGGGGGGAGGGGGGTGTAATGATCACTGGGGGGAGGGGGGGTGTAATGATCACTGGGGGAGGGGGGTGTAATGATCACTGGGGGGAGGAGGGGGGTGTAATGATCACTGGGGGGGAGGGGGGATGTAATGATCATTGGGGGGAGGGGGGGTGTAATGATCACTGGGGGGAGGGGGGGTGTAATGATCACTGGGGGAGGGGGGATGTAATGATCATTGGGGGGGAGGGGGGGTGTAATGATCACTGGGGGGAGGGGGGTGTAATGATCACTGGGGGGAGGGGGGGTGTAATGATCACTGGGGGGGAGGGGGGGTGTAATGATCACTGGGGGGAGGGGGTGTAATGATCACTGGGGAGGGGGGGTGTAATGATCACTGGGGGAGGGGGGATGTAATGATCATTGGGGGGGAGGGGGGGTGTAATGATCACTGGGGGGAGGGGGGTGTAATGATCACTGGGGGGAGGGGGGGTGTAATGATCACTGCGGGGAGGAGGGGGGTGTAATGATCACTGGGGGGAGGGGGGGTGTAATGATCACTGGGGGGGAGGGGGGTATTTAGAAGTAAAAAAACAAAATAGTTTGATTTCCAATATTTCATCATAGAATCCATTCAATCAATAATCGTTTATCATCGTTATGGTGATGGGAATAATTGGTGTCGGTCCAGCATAGGATTTATAGGGAGATCTATGAAGCACCCCGTGATGTGTGGGGTACCGTACCCCGGATTTCTATGGGGGATCTAAAAAAAGGGGGTCCGGCCCGCTACTAGCAAGGGGGAAATAATAAAGTGGCCGGTGAGTGTACAGTATATATACAGTATCTGACAAAAATAAGTACACCCCTCAGTGACATTTGTGTAAATCTTTTCTTCTCTCTTTTCATGTGACAACACTGAAGAAATGACACTTGTCTACAATGTAAAGTAGTGAGTGTACAGCTTGTATAACAGTGTAAATTTGCTGTCCCCTCAAAATAACTCAACACACAGCCATTAATGTCTAAACCGCTGGCAACAAAAGTCAGTACACCCCTAAGTGAAAATGTCCAAATTGGGCCCAAAGTGTCAATATTTTGTGTGGCCACCATTATTTTCCAGCACTGCCTTAACCCTCTTGGGCATGGAGGTCACCAGAGCTTCACAGGTTGTCACTGGAGTCCTCTTCCCCTCCTCCATGATGACATCACAGAGCTGGTGGATGTTAGAGACCTTGCGCTCCTCCACCTTCCGTTTGAGGATGTCCCACAGATGATCAATAGGGTTTAGATCTGGAGACATGCTTGGCCAGTCCATCACCTTTACCCTAATGGCTGTGTGTTGAGTTATATTGAGGGGGCACCTAATTTAACACACCTGCTCCCAATTCACACCTGAGACCTTGTAACACTAACGAGTCACATGACACCGGGGAGGGAAAATGGCTAATTGGGCCCAATTTGGACATTTTCACTTAGGGGTGTACTGACTTTTGTTGCCAGCGGTTTAGACATTAATGGCTGTGTGTTGAGTTATTTTAAGGGGACAGTAAATTTACACTGTTATACAAGCTGTACACTCACTACTTTACATTGTAGACAAGTGTCATTTCTTCAGTGTTGTCACATGAAAAGATAGAAGAAAAGATTTACACAAATGTGACTGAGGGGTGTACTTACTTTTGTCAGATACTGTATGTACAGGAGAGAAGTGCAGAGGGTATGACAGTGACATTTTAGAGGCGGACCCAATTTTTGGCCGCTGAAACACATTGTTTGAAAATGGTGTTTTTTTTACATTCGGCCGAAAGAAAAAATGTGCCAATAATGGCACCGAAAACAGGGTGGTCCGCCCTGGGGGGCGCACATGGCGGGGGGGGCGCACATGGCGGGGGGGGCGCACATGGCGGGGGTGTCATCCCCAGTCAGAGCCCTCCCCTCCCTCCTTGTCACGCAGAGCGGCGATCTCTCTCTGTGTCACTGAGCTAAATCGTTCAACAGCCCCCTGTGATAGACGGCACACTGATCCAGTGGCGGGAAATTGAAGCAGTGTGACGTCCATCATAGGAGGCGGGGCTTTGTTACTGCAGCCCGAGGAATTCCAACCCAGCCGCGGGACACAGCGGGAGATCGGCGCTCTGTGTGATCCGGACACTGATAGGCTTCATGTACACGGGACATTTTTACAACCTCTCCTGAATGATTTAACTTGACAGATAGTAACCCGCGTTTAAAACATCCGTTTTTCCGCGTTTACGTTTAGAAGCGTTAGGCAAAAATGAAATTTTTAATTTTTTTTTTAAATATTAAAAAAAAAAATAAGCCTGTAAACGGCACGCGAGCTACCACGTTTAGTGTCTGAAA
>NW_027362758.1:0-7500 GCF_042186555.1 Aquarana catesbeiana
TGAACTCTCAAGTTGCATGACCAGTCACGGCAGTGTGAACTGAGCCTTATTGTGAAAGTAGTAGTCCCATACAACTTGTGATATATATCACTCCCAGGTAAGTGCTGCAAGGAATGTGCAAGGAGAAAACGCCTCCACCACGGTGAATCCCTTATGGGCAAACACTCACCTCTCTGTATTGACTCCCATAACAAAGGTCAATATGTGCTCCAATACTAAATGGACTCCTTTCCTTCTCCATCAACAAGGACTCTAATGCCGCGTACACACGGTTGTTTTTTTGGACCGGACTTGTCCGACGGACATCGACAGACCAAATCTGGCTGACAATCTGATCGTGTGTGTGCTTCACCGGACCTTCAGTGGACTTTTCCAGTCGCAAATCTGACGGACTTTAGATTTGGAACTTGCTTCAAATCTTTACGTCGTAACTCCGCTCGTCTATATGCAGAAATCCGCTTGTCTGTATGCTAGTCCAGCAGACAAAAACCCACGCTAGGGCAGCTATTGGCTACTGGCTATCAACTTCCTTATTTTAGTCCAGTGTACGTCATCACGTAGGAATCTGTCGGACTTTGGTTGATTGTGTGTAGGCAAGTCCGTTAATTCGGAAAGTCCGTCGTAAAGTCAGAATACGAATCCGTCGGACTCTTGGAGAACCTCAGCAGCTCAGGTGGGTGGATGGATGGATGATTCAGTGTATGTTTTACAGGTTAAAAGTATGATCATTGTCTGAAAACGACTACAACATGTGTCAATCCAGCGCTGTGCATCAGAGCAGCGGTTCTCTCTACTCTCTCTCTCCTCACTGGACAGAGAGGCAGCAGCGGGAGCCATTGGCTCAAGGACATGGATTTATTTAAGTCCAGAACTGGCTGAGAAGGGTTTATAATACTAAAAAATGGGCCCCTTGCAGTAGTTAAAGGTACTTGTGTTCATTTTTTGATAAGACTCTTTAGGCAAGCACAACAAGCAAAAGGTTTACTTTAAAGTGTAACTAAACCCACAAGCAAACATTTAATATATTGCATCTTAACAGTACTTGGGTATAGTGGCTGCATTGTTTTCAATTGTTTTTGTTTTTTGTTTTCACCTGGTGATCCTGCCAGTAACACACTTCTTGTCCTAGGGTGACAATGTTCACTCACAGTACTGTATCTATAGAGAAGCAGCATTGTTACCCAAGGACAATCCCTGGATTTGGAATGCATATCCTCCCCCTCTCCTCTTCCTCTCTAGGACGAAGAGTTCTGTATTACTTGGAGATAAATGGGAACAATGTAGCTGATAGTATAGCAGAGGCAAAGGGTTTGATTTACTAAAGGCAGATAGACTGCTTACTTTGTAAAGGAATTTGCATTTGCAAGGATGTTTTCCCTTAGTGTAGTGAATGTGGGGAAGTTGTGCTAATTTCTATCATCCAATCATGTGCAAACAAAAATACTTTTTTTTTTTAAATGTTCCTTTAACTTTCCTTGCATATGATTGCAAAGTAGATTTTCACCACATTCAGTAAGCTATGGAAAAATTCCCTTGCAAAGCGAACAACCTAATTGCTTTTAGTAAAACAACCTCAAAGGGAAAGGAAGTTATTAGCTGACAATATTTCTGGCAGAACAACCAGGTATTTTTTGAACTTATCAAAGAGATACAACAAAGCACTTTAAATTGTTTATGTAACATTCCAGAATCCAAACAGAAGTTCATTGTTGGGCCTTACATACCCTTTAACACCTTCTTGTCTAGCCTATAGTAGATTGACGGCCGGGCAGGTGCTTTACCATCCTGACTGAACGTCACATGACGTCCTTCACATCGTGCTGCTTGTGGTCGCCCCCGGGGTCACAGCACATCACTGATCAGGGTAAAGAGCCGATGATGTAGGCTCTTTACCATAAAACCAGCTGTGTGCCATCACAGTTGATCACATGTAAACAAATGCCGGTTATCGGCATTTCCTTTCCTCAGCACTGTCAGTGTCTGAGGAAAGGAAAGCTGATAATTGCCTTTCCAGTTACAGGGGACATTTACACTAATAATCAGGGCACTGATCATGTGTGCCCTGATGATCAGTGCAGCCCAATCAGTGCCCTCAGTGCAGCATATCAGTGCCACCTATCAGTGCCCATCAGTGCAGCCTCATCAATGCCCATCAGTGCAGCTTATCAGTGCCCATCAGTGCACCTTATAAGTGCCCATCAGTGCAGCCTCATCATTCCCCTCCAGTGCATCCTCATCAGTGCCCATCAGTGCAGCCTCATCAGTGCCCATCAGTGCAGCCTCATCAGTGCAGCTTATCAGTGCCCATCAGTGCAGCCTCATCAGTGCCCATCAGTGCAGCTTATCAGTGCCCATCAGTGCAGACTCATCAGTGCCCATCAGTGCCGCCTCATCAGTGCAGCTTATCAGTGCCCATCAGTGCAGCCTCATCAGTGCCCATCAGTGCAACTTATCAGTGCCCATCAGTGCAGCCTCATCAGCGCACATCGGTGAAGAAGAAAAATTACTTATTTGCAAAATTGTTTTACAGAAATGAAGAAAAGGATTTTATTTTTCTAAATTTTTAGTGTTTTTTCATTTGTTTAGCAAACATTAAAAAAACCCAGTGGTGAATAAATACCACCAAAAGAATGCTCTATCTGTCTAAAACCAAATTATACAAATTTCCTATGAGTACAGTGTTGCATGACCGCGTAATTGTCATTTAAAGTGTGAGAATGCTGAAAGCTGAAAAATGGCCTGGGCAGGAAGGGGCGAAAGTGCCCAGTGTTAAAGTGATTAAGTTAGCAGTCGTGTGTCAAAATATAGTTCACATTACAGTGAAATTTTAAATGTATTCAATAAAGGCTTGTTCAGTGCAACATGCTTTTGATCTGCTTTAGATTTCTCTTGCGCTAATTTTGCATTTCCATTATTTTATTAGTATGGGGAAAAACTGTTCTGCTACAAACACAGGCCTTGAGCACAAGTCCCAAGGCAGGCCAGTCCAAATTTGTGTTGCATTCCATCTTTCATTTCTCAGCAATCATCACTAGTCAGAACATTTAAAGCATGTTGCATGTCTCTGTGGTAAAAGGTGAAATTCTCCATGGCTGGTCACAAAATGGTTCAGACACTCATATAGTTTGCATCATCTCTGGAGGATTTGTCTCCATGCCTCCAATCAAGCTGTGGGAGATTAATTACTCTAAGGAACCAATAATACGTGGAACATTCAGAAAACAATATAATTGCAGAGATTAGCAGATTTTACCCATAGGTGAGGAAGTTGCATTATGATCCATCATTTACCAGACAGGTTACGAGATCATTGAAAACCCCCCGTGAGAAGCAAAGCTCACAAGAGTAGGAAGAATTGAATCACAATAGTTAACATTGTTGCTATTTCTCTCTCTGGTGGTGACTGTATACATAAAAGAATGCCAGGGGTTTCTCAAATACTTTGCCTTTCCCGAACAGTCAACCACTGATATGACTGTTCTGCTTTGCTAACTATTTGTTAATTATTCCACCTAGTATTTGCTGTCAGATGTTGTTATGGCTTCACTTGTGTGTACTAGCCTTTATAAACTTTACTTCTGAATATGTCTCTCTTGCAAAAATCTTTTTTAGCTTATCATAACAAACCGGATTAATTGAGCAAAAATAAATCCATCATTGATCTGATCATAAAATGCAGTATAATCCTTCTCGGTTTAAAACTCCAGGGTGACTGATTCTTGCTACGTGCAAAATCCAACATTTATTTTTGGCGTATTATGAAATATAAAAGAAATTTTATAACTGTCACAGAGTTCATGAACATGACCTGTTTATTTCATACCCCATATTAAAGTTTGCATAAACTTCTGTTTATGGGAAATACAACAAATTTAAAGAGACTCTAATTCAGGGCAATATGGCAGTGTCTGTTGATTCTCCACCCCGTCTGGCAAGGTATGCTCACCCTCCATCATGTCTCCCCAATGAAGGAATGCACCATTCACTGCTGAAGGAATCCACCATGCACCATCCACCGCTGAAGGAATCCAACATGGTTAAGTTCCGCTGTTGGATGGTGTTAAAGCTTAACTTGGTGGTTGATGTTTCTGTCCTGCCTATGTGACAACTTTCTCCACTGCCACATGGAAGAGGTCACATACCCCCACATACACAGGGGGGTTGTGATGGAGCACTGCTATTTTGTCCTGAATGGTAAAAGAGCAAAGTAACATTTTGCTTTAAGAACTTCAACACAATTGATGTATGGGTCAAGGGGTTGTTGAAGCTGAGATTGGGAGATATATCTACCTTTGTGCTATGATGTGAAGTTCTGCTTTTGTTCCTTGAATTCTGTTCCTGCCTAGAATGATCTGTGGATCAGAAGACAGTGCATACACTTTCGTTAGGATATCACCTATCTGAGATACACAAGAAGACAGAGTTAAGCACCATACTCACGGGGCGAATTTCAGGCAGTATTGGCTGGTTCAATAGAAACCAGCCGACATTCGCCCGTGTGTGCGGCATCTGGTCTGACAGAAGCCTGCTGAACGTCTGGCTTCTGTAGAAGGGGCATGACTGAAGGTGGTGTTCCCGCTTCCCCCTGTCAGAACACAATAGCTTAGTAGGAGATCGCAGTACTAACATTAGATTGTTAGTACATGATCTCCTCCCAAGATCTTCAGGTTATTTTTCGTTCAGCCCGCTGGGTTGAATGAAGGAAAACTGACAGTGTGTACTTGGCTTTAGGCTGGCTATACATTATACAATTATCTTGTATAATTTCCCTTTAGATTTACCAAAACCATATAAAAAAAGGCAAAATCTATTTCAATTTTTATGCAGTCAGGCAGGCCCTTGTAGTACATAGTTGAAGGTAAATCTAAATTTAATAAGAAAAGCATTAGAAGGACAGAGATGAATTCATATGGCATATTTACATTGTTTAGTGGCAGGAATGGGGCTTAAGCCCACCACACATATTACAATCTTGTTTTAAATTGTCTATATATTGGATATTATTATATTATGGTGCACACTTTTTGCATTTTGGAGTGCATGCATGTGTTTTCCATGCATTTTTAAATAGTTTTTAATGCATTTCTGATTGCATTTTCCAGGGATTCATCTCTTGCAATACAATACATTAAAACGCTGTGGGGATGCAGAAATCCGACACACCTGAATATGTTGGATGAAAAATTTCTGCTAGTGGATATGATTGGCAAAAGTGTGAAGATATAAGGGATAGGCAGTGAGACAGATACATAAAAAAAAATCAGTTTTTCAGGGTGTGCCTGTTTAATATCTTAAATTGGTGACATACTGTAGCTATTTTAAATAGTTACTAAGACCCGATCAGTCCTTATTTTTTTGGCCAAATTTGATATTTTATTATTAAGTCTATTCACTAAAACAAGTATTAATTGCATTGGCTCTTCTACTTTACAGACAAATTCAAATTTCTTCATGAAAATACTGATGTCTATCTAGCTGCTAAATGAAGTGGCTACTTTGCATACTTTCATTTGTGGTTTCCAGTTGTTTGCAAAAGACGTTTATTTTTCCAGGGAGTGACAAAGACTTGAGAGGATCAACAGCCACATCATTTGTGAAAGAAGTTTTCTGCAAACAGGATTTGTGGCTGATACTGTCAGGGCACCACAGTACGCCTACGTGAGAATATCATTAGGTACTAGAACCAGAGGACGAGTCAGTAAGATATCACTCAGATCCACATGTTTATAGCATTATTATTGTTCTTGTGGTTTCAGTGATAAACCTTTCAGTAGGATGACCACATACACATACCTACTGTTCAGCGCACTGGGTATATGCCACCTTTTATTCAGAATAAATTGGTGGGTCCAGTCTTTGACAATGAACCCTTCAAATAAATCAGAACTAGCCTAAAACATTTGTAAGGCAACACCAGTACGTAGATTACAGCCCAGTTTTAGCTAAAATATTTTAGTTTTCTATAGTGGAGAAAAAAGTCTGGGTCGACACTTGTGTGACCTCCCCATTTCCTGCAGTGGTTGAACCAGGAAAAGAAAGGAGATGTTGCAGGTGTCACTAGAAAAGGAGAACTCCGACTTCATTTAAAACAGATGCTATAACCTCTGCCCGGTCTATTAAAAAAAATATGCATTTGTTACTGTCACTGTTCTCATCAGTGAGAAATTCCACCCCTTCTTGTCTTTGTGGTTTGCGGGACAGGAAGTGAAAGTAAACCAAGTATTCGCATATGATAAAATAATGGCGAGGGACAGGCAGGAATCTCCTGATCTGTCAACTAAAGGAGGCAAAATAAGTGGGTGAGCCACACGGAGTCTGAGAATCCCAGGTCATCCCATTATCTTGCTACTCACATTTACAGGAACTATGCAGGGCCAGGGGAGAGTGGGGATTGCGGTCACCAGGCTTATGAATAAGGCTTAGCTCAGGCATGTTCAGACCCTATCTGGTATCCACCTGAACTATCCCGCTAGGAAGCTGTCATTGCGTGTCGACAATCATAAGCAACCTCCCCTCAACTGCACATATACAAAGGTGGTGTATGCGGGATAGCTCAGGAGGGTTCACACTAGGATCTGAACATGCCTGAGCCCATCCCTGCTCATGAAATGAAAATAAAGGGGAATGTTCCCTTATGTTCCCTGTGCTGCCTATGCTGTCCATCTGGATCACAAGACTGGCCAATCATACAGTAATTTTTTTACAGGTAAATCACTTTGTACTTATGTCTTTCAGTTGTGTATTTAGCTGTTTCCCAGGAGTTCAGCCTAAAGTATTAGAATCTTTCTATTTTTTTTTTTGTAACACTAAACGTTTGGTTAAAAAAAAAAATATATATATATATATATATATATATATATATATATATATATATATATATTGAAGTATGTATGCTTAGCTTAAAAAGTACTTTTCTTTTCTTTCAGCCTCCTCTAAATTTCCAAATTCCTTCCTTTTGGTTCTGTAATCCAGTGTCCAGTTAGAAGGTGGCTAGGTTTAATCTCTCTTGTCCCACTTTATGTAGAAACATAATCTCCATTGCTTGCACCCGAATGTATATAGAGCAGTGAACATGACTTAAAGGGGTTGTAAAACCGTGTTTTAAAAAAACAAAAAAAACCAAACATGCACATTTTGCACAGAGCAGACCTGATCCTTTTCTTCTGGGGTGCCCTGCTGGTGCTCCAGGCCCCTCCTCTTCGTTGGGTGCCAGAAAGCCAGAAACCAAGCACCCACGGAAAGCCGCTTTCCCTGGGAGCACCTGTGCAGGTGCATCTTTCCAATGAGGAGAGAGACAGTGGCTGAAGCCGCTGTGCTTGTGCAAATTGCTGTATCAGATCGGGCTCAGGTAAGAAAAAGGGGGGTCTGAGGGGGGGGGGGCGGAGTTGCAGCACAGAAGGTTTTTCACCTTAAAGTGATTGTGAAGGGTTTTTTTTGTAGAATAACAAACATGTCATACTTACCTGCTCTGTGCAAGGGTTTTGTGCACCTCTTTTTTCT
>NW_027362758.1:12500-27285 GCF_042186555.1 Aquarana catesbeiana
CAATCCAATCTTTTGATTGTTTC
The DNA here is from genome assembly GCF_042186555.1 of Aquarana catesbeiana. Classification (NCBI taxonomy): domain Eukaryota; kingdom Metazoa; phylum Chordata; class Amphibia; order Anura; family Ranidae; genus Aquarana; species Aquarana catesbeiana. The sequence continues at coordinate 12,524 of NW_027362758.1, forward strand.
TCTTCATATATTATACATATTCGAAGGTTGCATGTAGAGGGAAACCTTCAATTTTATCCCAGCTACCTGCACATATCTGCAGATGTCTCCAATATCCAATGACCTAATACAGGGCAATTCTGGCAGGCAAACTTCTGCACAAAATTTGCATGCCAATCCGAGTCTGTTGGCCAATAAGGCAGCCCATCACACTGATGGGTCAATAGGAATGAATGTGTGAGGAATGAGAGGTAGCAGAATATTCTCACACTACCCAAACATGCTGAGAGTCCTGTCAGGATCTGTCAGATACCATTTTATAACTTTAGTGGTTCTAAAGTCAGAAGGTTTTTTATCTTAATGCATTCTATGCTTTAAGATAAAAATTCTTCTGTGTGCAGCAGCCCCCCTAATACTTACTTGTGCCCCATCTTGATCCAGCGATGTTGCATGAGAGCCTCGGCTGTCTGGGACTCTCCCTCCTCATTGGCTGAACCACACAGCGGGTGCCATTGGCTCCCTCTGCTGTCAATCAAAGTCAGCGAGCCAATGAGGAGAGGGGGGGGGGCTGGGCCGGACCACGGCTCCGTGTCTGAATGGACACACAGAGCAGCAGCTTGGCTCGGGTGCCCCCATAGCATTGGAGGGACAAAAATACAAATTCTTTTGGCAGGCAAACAGTTTAGATATTGTATTTCATTTATTTATTTAGCTGTTTGCCTGAAGGTCTGCTTTAAGGAAAAAATAAAAAAAACAGGGGCCATAAACAAGCAATGTCTTTGTATGGTATTATACTGTATTAAAGTCTTTTAAAAAACAAAAAACAAATATGTTATACTTACCTGTTCTGCGCAGTGGTTTTGCACAGAGCAGCCCAAATTCTGCCCTGCTCGGGTTCCTCACCGGAGCTCCTGGCCCCTGGCTACTGACCTTGCTTTGAGGGCACCCGAGCAGACCTGCTGCTCTGTGTGTCCATTTAGACATGGGGCCATGGCTTGGTCCCACCCCCTCTCTGTCCTCATTGGCTCACTTACTTTGACAGCAGCTGGCGCCAATGGCAGCTGCTGCTGTATCAACCAATGAGGAGGGAGAGTCCCAGATAGCCGAGTCTCTCATGCTACATTGCTGGATCGAAATGGGGCTCAGGTTAGTATTAGGGGGGCTGACAGGGCTGCTACACACCAAAGGTTTTTTTTTATCTTAATGCATAGAATGCATTACGATAAAAAAACCTCCTGCCTTTAGAACCAATTTAAAGAGTGTATTATGTGCTGCTTTTTACTAAAAATCTATTTTTCCTTCTCCCTGCTTTGCAGGGGGAAGAAACAAAGAGATTGTTCCCTCTGTACAGAGCCCTGTGTTGTTTGTCGACACAGGGCTCTGGGCTGTGATTGGACACAGACAAAATCCCATTGTGTCTAATCACAGTGGGAGTCAGCAGAGGGGGGAGGGCCCATGTGCACCTTGCACCCGGGAGAGGCCAGCGACGTACAGGTATGTCGTTGTGCCTATAGGAGCCGCTCACCTGCAGTACAATGTTGGCAGGAGGTCCTAAAGAGGTTAAAGCAGAACTTCAACTAAATAAATATTTGTGATTATATTTATGTGAATTGTTTTACTTGTTAAAGAATGTTTGCATTTCTGCTCAGCCACTCTAGTGATTCACACACCTACCAACCTTTGGCAGGCCAGGATAATTCACCCATAAAATTTAAATGTAAATTTAGCTGCAATGTTTCACTTTAAAATCCACTAGTAGTTGTCAGCGTATGAGGTCATTTTACTGGACAGAGGCGGTAGGCATTTTCCAGTTACGCTGGAAACCTCTTTTGAAGTTACATTTTTGTTGAGGGTATGTGCTGTGGTTTTTATTAACATTCACTCTATGGGGTTAACCTACTAGTATTGTTCACATTGTTAGATGAACTGCCCTAAATATGTAAACTATGTTAAAGTGAAACCCTCTGATTGGAAGACATATTGCAATAGCAGATTTTTGGCAGAAATGATTATAAACATTCTAAGTTTGCAGTGATTAGCATCAGGAGTAGATGATAAAGCAATGGTCAGGTTTCATTTGTGGAAGCAAGTTCGCACAGGGCACATTGGAATGTCTGTAAGTGGATTTCAATACACAAGTTCAGCTTACTAGGATAATAATAATCCTCCTGCAAACAATGTATATTGCTTCAAGTTCTTCTGTAATAAAAATATTTTAGTAACACAAGAATCCAAGGAGACAGGAAATGAGAAAGGAAGGACAAAGCATCTTCCATTTTTGAGCAATGGTAAAATTAGCTTGTAAAGTAAGAAGATATGGCATTCATCTTATTTCAGCAAAGTAATCAGAGACTCTCTGATTTCGGGTGGTTAAACAAATACTAGATTTAAGACAATAATCTGCCACTTACATATTCAACAACTTATTAAGTCTATGTTTCATTCCTATCAATTTTATTAATGTTCTATATTTTGTCATTTATTGACCCTTTGTAGTTATATTGGGATAACATATAATTGTTTACAATGCCATTATATTGATGCTGAATGCAAACTGATATTAATGCAAAGTTGAACTCCTGGCATATCTAAAATACACAAAGTAATGCATCACTGTATTAATTAATAAAGCAAAAAATATAAAAAAAAACTGACAGTGAAGTACCGCTTGGTAAAAATTTATTGCACATAAAAGTGGATACTTACAAGAAGTAGGATAAAACCAGGCATAAAAAACATGGAGCTGTGAGTACAAAAACGCTGTTCACAGCGTGCGTTCCACTATACCGGAAGTGACGTCAATAGGAACCAGAAATTTATCCTGGCTGAGTATCCTTAACGAGGGAAATCTACTTGATGATCTGATGTTCAAGCTGTCATTCCTGGTTACCACTATTGAGCCTGAAGTGACCCCTAGACTGAAAAGCTGAGGGTCTATTTTATTTGGTGAGTGGGGACACAGGAGGGGGTGTTGTGGTACACCTTGAAAACTTTGGAGCACTTTGCACTTTTGTTGAATTGGAGCACATCAGTCACTTTATATGGACTTTCACTTTTTGTTATTAATGAATATTTTTTCTTTCACTATTATTGTGTTTGCTAGCGCTGTAAATTCATATTCTCGTTGTATTTGGTCAAGTGGTTAGCACATTGTGTACAGCAGCTGCACATATTTTTTTGTTTCCATTTCATTTTATTTTATGTTTTGAAATATTTGCTTCACTGTTATACATTTGTGATACCGCTAGCGTGAGTTTATATATTTAGAATATATTTGTTCACATGACTTTAAGTTTGACTTAAAAAGGAACTGCATTTTGCTGACATAATTTGTAATAAACATATCTTTGCCATTCTGAAGCTTCCCTCCAACCATTTTGCATATTATTTTATATATATTGCGATTCTGTACTTGCTAAATATGCTGCAGAAATCTCCCTCTACTGAGTCTGGATGCATCCATTTTAACTGTGGGCAGCTGAAGCTGCTGACTGTTCACTTCCTGGATTTACACAGACACACGGGGGCACACCTCCAGCTCTGCAGCTTTCACTGGCCCTCTTATGACTCATCCCCCCTCCCTTCCTGGCAAACTCTCACAAGAGTGAGAGAGAGAATTGTGCATGATGTCATAAGCCTAGGCTAATGACCAGACAAGAAAGAGAAAGTGGGCTGTATAAGGTATTTACTGGCAGAAAAAATATGTTTTACTATCCAAAGTTAAAACAACAAGGGTAGTGGATTTAATAGATGGAAAGTTGAAAAAAATTACTGAAGGTCTGCTTTAAGCTCCCTGGCGATATGATTATGTCAGATTTTTGATGCTGAAAGCGGTACTTTTTTTTTGCACAGAAATTTGGTGTTTTATACTGTAGGCCTGTAATTCTTAGGTATAACTTACTTAAATCTGCCCAAACAAGAGTCTAGTAGATATCCTGGGTATACTAAAGTTGGAAACATGAAATCATAAATTATAATATAATAAATAACTATAAATAATTATAACAAATAATAATGATACAATGTATTCAATAATGCAATCAAATCAAAAACACTGAAATTTTCTCAGTTGCAGAATTGTCGCTGTCGTCACTTTCAGTGTTTGATGACGAATTTCCCCACGATTCACTATCGCTCGATTCTGCAAGTGATTCTAATTTATTATCGCTGTTTTCTAGCTGGTCTAAAACCGCTTTTGATGTAAAGGGACACTTTTTAGTTGCTATGAACAATCTCAAGTTTCCAGGCAGAACGAACAGTATATATAATATAAAACTGCATGCAGGGCATTGGACAAAGCATTAGGGACAATTATAGTGAATGCGACCTAACACAACCTAATTGTAACAATGACAAGCCTCCATCCCTGATATGTATACAACAAAAGAAGGAAAGAAATGGGACTTTGTATGAGACAAGTCACTGAATGCATACCTTATTCAATTAATTTATACAATTATTTATTAATAACAAATCACATTATAGAGGGTGTCAATCTGTAATACAGGACACAATATAATGTAATACATTTGCATGAATATGTAATAGTTATACAGAGTAAGATAAAACATAATAAGCATTATAGTTACAAAAGGACACTCATCCATTCATAAAAGTTCAATGAACATAATCGTTTTTTCATGGTGAGCCAAAATTGTCTAAGCATCAGTTTGATGTAACTCGATGCACGTATCATGGCTCATGCCAATCATCAGGAGTAAAATGCTCTGAAATTAAATCAGTGATATCTATAAGTATAGGATATCCTTTAAACGGAGAACAATCTCTCAAATTAAAGGTGTGTAACTTACAGTACGGCCAAATGGTGACGCCCAACCTTAAATCCAAGGGAAGAAGAGGGACAAGGATGATCATCTTCCCCGGGGACTGAGGTGAGGAGTCCCATCCAGGCCAGAGACAACAGCCAGGTGAAGACCAGGTGACCATGTCACAACTAGGGATGAGCCGAACACCCCCCGGTTCGGTTCGCACCAGAACCTGCGAACGGACCAAAAGTTCGCACGAACGTTAGAACACCATTGACGTCTATGGGACTCGAACGTTCAAAATCAAAAGTGCTCATTTTAAAGGCTAATTTGCATGGTATTGTCCTAAAAAGGGTTTAGGGACCCGGGTCCTACCCCAGGGGACATGTATCAATGCAAAAAAAACTTTTAAAAACGGCCGTTTTTTTGGGAGCAGTGATTTTAATGATGCTTAAAGTAAAAAAAAAAAAAAGTGAAATATTCCTTTAAATATCGTACCTGAGGGGTGTCTATAGTATGCCTGTAAAGTGACGCGTGTTTCCCGTGTTTAGAACAGTCCATGCACCAAATGTCATTTTTAAAGGAAAAAATCTCATTTAAAACTGCTTGCGGGTTTAATGTAATGTCGGGTCCTGGCAATATGGATGAAAATCAGTGAGACAAACGGCATGGGTACCCCCCAGTCCATTACCAGGCCCTTTGGGTCTTGTATGGATATTAAGGGGAACCCCGCACCCAAATTAAAATAAGGAAAGGTGTGGGGCCACCAGGCCCTATATACTCTGAACAGCAGTATACAGGCTGTAGGTTTGTTGTTAAGTAGAATCTCTTTGTAATTTTGAACGGGTACATTTTTAACGTGTTTAGCTCCAGCCAAAAAATCTTTTTTAAACTTTTTGGAAAACATAGGGAAGGGTTATCACCCCTGTGACATTTGTTTTGCTGTCTTTCCTCCTCTTCAGAAGATTTCACCTCACTTTTTGTCCCAATGGATTGGAAAGCATCAGTGGAAAGGAGAAATGTTTTTCCCATATTAACTCTTACAGGAGAGAATTTCCCTTCCTAGGGGTAGATTTATTCTCACTTCCTGTTGTCTCCTTCCGTTTGCAAGTAGGAGTCGTTTGTAAGTTAGTTGTTTGAAAGTAGGGTCCTGCCCTATATACTCAGCAGAAATTTGGGCCTTAGGTGTTGCTGTGGCCACAACACTGTAAGCCCTCACAGGGCTCTGCTGTGAAATATTAGATCAAGAATTGTAATTACATGCCCCTGTTGAACAGGAGCTGAAAAATTAGGCCTTAGGCACTGGTGCTGGTGCCACAACACTGCAACCCCTCACAGACACACTAGTTGGAATGCAGGAACGAGCCCTGCTGCAAAGTATTGCATCAAAAATTGTAATTACACGCCCCTGTTAAACAAGGGCTGAAAAATTGGGCCTTAGGCACTGGTGCTGGTGCCACAACACTGCAACCCCTCACAGACACTCTAGTTGGAATGCAGGAACGAGCCCTGCTGCAAAGTATTACATCAAAAATCGTAATTACACGCCCCTGTTAAACAGGGGCTGAAAAATTGTGCCTTAGGCACTGGTGGTGGCACCCAGAACCAAAAATGTTCTTACAAGCTATCAGCGTGATGATTGAGGAGGAAGAGGATAATTACTCAGGGATAGTCACTCAGCATCAGCATAGGCAGTCTTTGAAGGGATCTGAGATTTCAAAAAAAATTATTCGGTTACATCAGCATCAGGTGCTTGGTAGCTGGTGGTGATCCAAGACTCATTCGTTTTTATGAAGGTCAGTCGATCGACCGAGTCAGTGGACAGACGCACCCTGTGATCGGTTACCACGCCTCCAGCAGCACTGAATGTGCGTTCCGAAAGAACGCTGGATGCAGGACAGGCCAGTAGCTCAATTGCATACTGTGCAAGCTCTGGCCAGTGATCCATCCTCAAGACCCAGTAACCCAGAGGATTTTCGGTGGGAAAGGTGTCCAAGTCTGATCTTGCCCCTAGGTATTCCTGCACCATGTAAAACAGACGCTGGCGATGGTTGCTGGAACCGATCATACCTTGGGGCTGCGGACCAAAAAATTGTCTGAACGCATCGGTCAGACGGCCACCTTCTCCACCGCTCCTTCTTTGACTGACCGAAGCCTCAGCAACACGTTGTCCAGAAACAGGAGTTTGTAACCTCCCAGTCTCTGGGAACGCGTTGCACAGACCTTTCTGCAAGGCCTCCCGAAGATGTTTCATCCTCTGCTCCCTCTGCGATGGCAAGATAAGGTCCGCAACCTTACCCTTGTAACGTGGATCAAGGAGGGTTGCCAGCCAGTATTGGTCCTTCTCCTTGATACCACGAATACGAGGATCCTTACGCAGGCTTTGCAGGATCAGGGAGGCCATGCAGCGTAGGTTTGCTGAGGCATTCGGTCCGGAGTCCTCTGGGTCACTAAGGACGACATGGTCCGCAGCCACCTCCTCCCAGCCACGTACAAGTCCATGTGTTTCTTGGGACTGATCCCTTAAAGACTGCTGCTGATGCTGAGTGCCAGGCTCCACCTCCATACTGACACAATCTTCCTCCTCCTCCTCCTCCTCTTCCTCCTCGTCCTCTTCCTGTGTGATCGGCGGGCACGCAGGAACACTGTCTGGATAAAGGGGGCCTTGAGAGCTAAGGAAGTCCTCCTCTTCCTGCCTCTGTTCTGCCTCAAGTGCCCTGTCCATTATTCCACACAGCGTGTGCTCCAACAGGTGGACAAGGGGGACAGTGTCACTGATACATGCACTGTCACTGCTCACCATCCTCGTGGCCTCCTCAAATGGTGACAGGACAGTGCATGCATCCCTGATCATGGCCCACTGGCGTGGGGAAAAAAAACCAAGCTCCCCTGACCCTGTCCTGGTGCCATAGTCGCACAGTTACTCATTGATGGCCCTCTGCTGCGTGTGCAGCCGCTGCAGCATGGCCAACGTTGAGTTCCACCTGGTGGGCATGTCACAGATTAGGCGGTTCTTGGGCAGGTTAAACTCCTTTTGGAGGTCTGTCAGCCGAGCACTGGCATTATATGACCGGCGGAAATGCACACAGACTTTCCTGGCCTGCCTCAGGACATCCTGTAAGCCCGGGTACCTGCCCAAGAACCGCTGCACCACCAAGTTAAGGACGTGAGCCAAACAGGGCACATGGGTCATTTGTCCCTGTCGGAGGGCAGAGAGGAGGTTGGTGCCATTGTCGCAAACCACCATTCCTGCCTTAAGTTGGCGTGGCGTCAACCACCTCTGAACCTGCCCCTGCAGAGCTGACAGAACCTCTGCCCCAAAGCACACCAGCTTAAGCACCGCATGGCATCTTTTGGCCTGCGTACTTGCGTAGCCCCTTGAACGACTACGGAGCACCGCTGGTTCCGAGGAAGAGGCCATGGAGGAAGAAGAAGAGGAGGGGGTGGAGGAGAGAGGTGTGTCACAATCATTAGCATTTTGGAGGCGTGGTGGCGGAACAACCTCCAACACTACTGCACCTTGTCCTGCATCCTTCCCAGCTGCCAGCAGAGTCACCCAATGCGCCGTGAAACTTAGGTAACGTCCCTGTCCATGCCTGCTGGACCGTGAGTCAGCGGTAATATGCACCATACCGCTGACCGCCCTGTCCAGCGAGGCATGGACATTGCCTTCCACATGCTGGTAGAGAGCCGGAATCGCCTTCCGTGAGAAAAAGTGGCGTTTGGGTACCTGCCACTGAGGAACCGCACATTCCACAAACTCACGGAAGGGGGCAGAGTCTACCAACTGAAAAGGCAGCAGTTGAAGTGCTAGCAATTTTGCCAAGCTAGCATTCAACCGTTGGGCATGTGGATGGCTGGGAGCAAACTTCTTTCGGCGGTGCAGCAGCTGGGGCAGGGAAATTTGCCTGGTACAATCTGACGTCAGTGTACCAAAATCAGATTGCCCACAAGTACGTGGCTGTGACACACCTAATTCTACACCTTCATTCCTCTCAGTGCAGGTCTCAGAGAGGACTGAAGGTCTAGTGGGGTTGGAAATCTCAGCTGATGAGGAGCAAGCAGAGGTCCTCTTTGTTCTTTGGTGTGGGTCTTTTAGATACGCTTGCCAACGAACTGCATGGCAGGTCAACATGCAGCGGTGCGATCTGATGCACTCATCTCAAAAAAGGCCCACACCAAAGAACTTTTTGAATAACGCGCAGAGACTGCAGCGCCCTGCACATGTGGAGCTTTGGGGTGTGATGCAGTCAATGTGCTGCCCTTAGGCTGGCCCCTGGAGGGCATCCTGCCTCGTTGGTGATGTGCCGCCTCCTCCTCCTCCTCCTCTCTCCTATCAGGCACCCACGTTGAGTCAGTGACCTCATCATCCCCTCCCTCCTCATCACTGGAGCAAACCTGGCAGTATGCTGCAGCAGGGGGAGCATGACTGCCAGATTGCTGTCCTTCCTCACCCCCTCTGTCCGTGCTCGTGTTACTGCCTTCATCGAGCTCAGTATCATCATCAGAGCCTTCCAAACGCTGGGCATCCTCCTGGAGCATGTACCCAACACTGTGGTCAAACAGTTCGAGGGACTCCTCAGGAGGACATGGTGGGGCTAGGGAAGGAGTCACTGATGACATTGAGCCGAGGGAAGAGGCCGCTGCTTTGCCAGACAAAGTACCCTGGGCATGGGTGAGAGAGGATGAGGACGGCTTGGTCATCCACTCGACCAAGTCTTCCGCATGTTGCGGCTCAACATGGCCAGCTGCCGAAAAAAAGGCCAAGCGTGTCCCATGGCCACGTGCTGATGAGGATGCACCGTCTCCACGACCAGCACTAGACACAGAGCCTGCTTGCCCTCTCTTATTGGCTTGTGACTGTCTGCCTCTCCTTCTTGGCCTTCCAGACATACTAATGGCCTGTAGCTGCACTAAGCTGGGATATATATATATATATATATATATATATATATATATATATGTACTGATACTGCAGCTAGCAAAATCAACTGCCTGCCTGTAGTATGAGAACACCACCAACCTTCTACAGGTAGCTTTAGCTGAACACTGTGAGGTGGACGCACTCCACTAACTTGTAGGTTTAGCAGAACACTGTGAGCAGGACGCACTGCACTAACTGTAAATAGTCTAGCTGCCTGACTGTGGTACTAATAGGATCAAAAGAACACCAGCAATTTTCTTCAGGTAGCTGTATTTACTGTAACAAGACAAGCCTGCCTGTCAGTAAGAAGATAACAGGAACGGATCTAGCTGAACACTGTGAGCAGGACGCACCCCACTAGCTTGTAGGTTTAGCTGAACACTGTGAGGTGGACGCACCCCACTAACTTGTAGGTTTAGCTGAACACTGTGAGCAGGACGCACTGCACTAACTGTAAATAGTCTAGCTGCCTGACTGTGGTACTAATAGGATCAAAAGAACACCAGCAATTTTCTTCAGGTAGCTGTATTTACTGTAACAAGACAAGCCTGCCTGTCAGTAAGAAGATAACAGAAACGGATCTAGCTGAACACTGTGAACAGGATGCACCCCACTAGCTTGTAGGTTTAGCTGAACACTGTGAGGTGGACGCACCCCACTAACTTGTAGGTTTAGCTGAACACTGTGAGCAGGACGCACCCCACTAACTTGTAGGTTTAGCAGAACACTGTGAGCAGGACGCACTGCACTAACTGTAAATAGTCTAGCTGCCTGACTGTGGTACTAATAGGATCAAAAGAACACCAGCAATTTTCTTCAGGTAGCTGTATTTACTGTAACAAGACAAGCCTGCCTGTCAGTAAGAAGATAACAGAAACGGATCTAGCTGAACACTGTGAGCAGGACGCACCCCACTAGCTTGTAGGTTTAGCTGAACACTGTGAGGTGGACGCACCCCACTAACTTGTAGGTTTAGCTGAACACTGTGAGCAGGACGCACCCCACTTACTTGTAGGTTTAGCAGAACACTGTGGGCAGGACGCACTGCACTAACTGTAAATAGTCTAGCTACCTGACTGTGGTACTAATAGGATCAAAAGAACACCAGTAATTTTCTTTAAAATACTGTAACAAGACAAGCCTGCCTGTCAGTAAGAAGATAACAGAAACGGATCTAGCTGAACACTGTGAGCAGGACGCACTGCACTAAATGTAAATAGTCTAGCTGCCTGACTGTGGTACTAATAGGATCAAAAGAACACCAGCAATTTTCTTCAGGTAGCTGTATTTACTGTAACAAGACAAGCCTGTCTGTCAGTAAGAAGATAACAGAAACGGATCTAGCTGAACACTGTGAGCAGGACGCACCCCACTAGCTTGTAGGTTTAGCTGAACACTGTGAGGTGGACGCACCCCACTAACTTGTAGGTTTAGCTAAACTGAATACAGTGTATATATATATATATATGCAACACCTGGGATGCATATATATACACAATATACTTTAAGTGCAGCTAACTGACTGACTGTCCTGCCTAATCTAGCTAACTCAAATGAAATGACACTGTCTCTCTCTCTCTCTCTAAGCACACCGGAACACACTGCACAGGGCCGCCGTGCAGGCGGCCTTATATAGTGTGGGGCGTGTACTAAATCCCCTGAGCCATAATTGGCCAAAGCCTCCTTGGCTTTGGCCAATTATGGCTCTCTGTTAAGGCGGCGCTGTGATTGGCCAAGCATGCGGGTCATAGTGCATGCTTGGCCAATCATCAGCAAGCAATGCACTGCGATGCCGCAGTGAATTATGGGCCGTGACGCACCACACGAATTTGGCGCGAACGGCCCATATCATTCGCAATTCGGCGAACGATCGAACAGCCGATGTTCGAGTCGAACATGGGTTCGACTCGAACACGAAGCTCATTCCTAGTCACAACCATGTGAATCTGGTGTATGCTTAATAGGGATGAGCTTCGTGTTCGAGTCGAACCCATGTTCGACTCGAACGATATGGGCCGTTCGCGCCAAATTCGTGTGGCGCGTCACGGCCCATAATTCACTGCGGCATCGCAGTGCATTGCTTGCTGATGATTGGCCAAGCATGCACTATGACCCGCATGCTTGGCCAATCACAGCGCCGCCTTAACAGAGAGCCATAATTGGCCAAAGCCAAGGAGGCTTTGGCCAATTATGGCTCAGGGGATTTAGTACACGCCCCACACTATATAAGGCCGCCTGCACGGCGGCCCTGTGCAGTGTGTTCCGGTGTGCTTAGAGAGAGAGAGAGACAGTGTCATTTCATTTGAGTTAGCTAGATTAGGCAGGACAGTCAGTCAGTTAGCTGCACTTAAAGTGTATTGTGTATATATATGCATCCCAGGTGTTGCATATATATATATATATATACACTGTATTCAGTTTAGCTAGATCCGTTCCTGTTATCTTCTAGACTATTTACATTTAGTGCAGTGCATCCTGCTCACAGTGTTCAGCTAGATCCGTTCCTGTTATATTCCTACTGACAGGCAGGCTTGTCTTGTTACAGTATTTTGAAGAAAATTACTGGTGTTCTTTTGATCCTATTAGTACCACAGTCAGGCAGCTAGACTATTTACATTTAGTGCAGTGCGTCCTGCTCACAGTGTTCAGCTAGATCCGTTCCTGTTATCTTCTTACTGACAGGCAGGCTTGTCTTGTTACAGTATTTTAAAGAAAATTACTGGTGTTCTTTTGATCCTATTAGTACCACAGTCAGGCAGCTAGACTATTTACAGTTAGTGCAGTGCGTCCTGCCCACAGTGTTCTGCTAAACCTACAAGTAAGTGGGGTGCGTCCTGCTCACAGTGTTCAGCTAAACCTACAAGTTAGTGGGGTGCGTCCACCTCACAGTGTTCAGCTAAACCTACAAGCTAGTGGGGTGCGTCCTGCTCACAGTGTTCAGCTAGATCCGTTTCTGTTATCTTCTTACTGACAGGCAGGCTTGTCTTGTTACAGTAAATACAGCTACCTGAAGAAAATTGCTGGTGTTCTTTTGATCCTATTAGTACCACAGTCAGGCAGCTAGACTATTTACAGTTAGTGCAGTGCATCCTGCTCACAGTGTTCTGCTAAACCTACAAGTTAGTGGGGTGCGTCCTGCTCACAGTGTTCAGCTAAACCTACAAGTTAGTGGGGTGCGTCCACCTCACAGTGTTCAGCTAAACCTACAAGCTAGTGGGGTGCGTCCTGCTCACAGTGTTCAGCTAGATCCGTTTCTGTTATCTTCTTACTGACAGGCAGGCTTGTCTTGTTACAGTAAATACAGCTACCTGAAGAAAATTGCTGGTGTTCTTTTGATCCTATTAGTACCACAGTCAGGCAGCTAGACTATTTACAGTTAGTGCAGTGCGTCCTGCTCACAGTGTTCTGCTAAACCTACAAGTTAGTGGGGTGCGTCCTGCTCACAGTGTTCAGCTAAACCTACAAGTTAGTGGGGTGCGTCCACCTCACAGTGTTCAGCTAAACCTACAAGCTAGTGGGGTTCGTCCTGCTCACAGTGTTCAGCTAGATCCGTTCCTGTTATCTTCTTACTGACAGGCAGGCTTGTCTTGTTACAGTAAATACAGCTACCTGAAGAAAATTGCTGGTGTTCTTTTTGACCCTATTAGTACCACAGTCAGGCAGCTAGACTATTTACAGTTAGTGCAGTGCGTCCTGCTCACAGTATTCTGCTAAACCTACAAGTTAGTGGGGTGCGTCCTGCTCACAGTGTTCAGCTAAACCTACAAGTTAGTGGGGTGCGTCCACCTCACAGTGTTCAGCTAAACCTACAAGCTAGTGGGGTGCGTCCTGCTCACAGTGTTCAGCTAGATCCATTCCTGTTATCTTCTTACTGACAGGCAGGCTTGTCTTGTTACAGTATTTTAAAGAAAATTGCTGGTGTTCTTTTGATCCTATTAGTACCACAGTCAGGCAGCTAGACTATTTACAGTTAGTGCAGTGCGTCCTGCTCACAGTGTTCTGCTAAACCTACAAGTTAGTGGGGTGCGTCCTGCTCACAGTGTTCAGCTAAACCTACAAGTTAGTGGGGTGCGTCCACCTCACAGTGTTCAGCTAAACCTACAAGCTAGTGGGGTGCGTCCTGCTCACAGTGTTCAGCTAGATCCGTTCCTGTTATCTTCTTACTGACAGGCAGGCTTGTCTTGTTACAGTATTTTAAAGAAAATTACTGATGTTCTTTTGATCCTATTAGTACCACAGTCAGACAGCTAGACTATTTACAGTTAGTGCAGTGCGTCCTGCTCACAGTGTTCTGCTAAACCTACAAGTTAGTGGGGTGCGTCCTGCTCACAGTGTTCAGCTAAACCTACAAGTTAGTGGGGTGCATCCACCTCACAGTGTTCAGCTAAACCTACAAGCTAGTGGGGTGCGTCATGCTCACAGTGTTCAGCTAGATCCGTTTCTGTTATCTTCTTACTGACAGGCAGGCTTGTCTTGTTACAGTAAATACAGCTACCTGAAGAAAATTGCTGGTGTTCTTTTGATCCTATTAGTACCACAGTCAGGCAGCTAGACTATTTACAGTTAGTGCAGTGCGTCCTGCTCACAGTGTTCTGCTAAACCTACAAGTTAGTGGGGTGCGTCCACCTCACAGTGTTCAGCTAAAGCTACCTGTAGAAGGTTGGTGGTGTTTTCATACTACAGGCAGGCAGTTGATTTTGCTAGCTGCAGTATCAGTACATATATATATATATATATATATATATATATATATATATATATATATCCCAGCTTAGTGCAGCTACAGGCCATTAGTATGTCTGGAAGGCCAAGAAGGAGAGGCAGACAGTCACAAGCCAATAAGAGAGGGCAAGCAGGCTCTGTGTCTAGTGCTGGTCGTGGAGACGGTGCATCCTCATCAGCACGTGGCCATGGGACACGCTTGGCCTTTTTTTCGGCAGCTGGCCATGTTGAGCCGCAACATGCGGAAGACTTGGTCGAGTGGATGACCAAGCCGTCCTCATCCTCCTCATCCTCTCTCACCCATGCCCAGGGTACTTTGTCTGGCAAAGCAGCGGCCTCTTCCCTCGGCTCAATGTCATCAGTGACTCCTT
>NW_027362759.1:0-16901 GCF_042186555.1 Aquarana catesbeiana
CACCCAGCTGGAGCAGAAACAGGCTGGGAGTATCAGCAAAAATGGCTACAACCTGTCACCGAGGGGAATAGAAACACCTAGGGAACCAGAGAGAATGAAACAACATGGGATATAGCAATCAAGAAAAAAAAAAAGGGAAGGAGAAACGCCAGCAAGACTAGGAAAGGTACATACCATAAAGCGATCGCAATCACTACTTTAAAAACTCCCTATCAAAAAACAGAAGCACTTAGGTGCATATTTATTAAGGCTGAAAAATCCATATCTTTTGCAGTCTGTAGTTCTTCACAGATTTGCGATTTGCATTACAAATATCACGTTTTTTTTACAAACCAAAATAATGTGTAGTGCCAAGTGCAGCAATATTTTTCTTCATTTGATAGGGCAGATAATTGACAAAAACAAAAACAATAAAGTGCTGTGCATCTATACAAACATATTATATATATAATATTATATATATAAAAAAACAATATATGTATATGAATCATATGTAAAGTAATAAAGTACTATTAACTGTGATGATGTAATGAATCAAAAAAGTCCCAGAATAAAGTATATTCCAATGCGAAAATGTGTATCAATGAGAATTAAAAGGGGTGTCTTCCAGTGTCCAAAGAAAACCTTCCACCTCAAATCTTTACACACCACTAGGGATGAGCCGAACACCCCCCCGGTTTCGGTTCGCA
Organism: Aquarana catesbeiana; assembly: GCF_042186555.1. NCBI lineage: Eukaryota > Metazoa > Chordata > Amphibia > Anura > Ranidae > Aquarana > Aquarana catesbeiana. The sequence continues at coordinate 690 of NW_027362759.1, forward strand.
CCAGAACCTGCGAACGGACCGAAAATTTGCACGAACTTTAGAACCCCATTGAAGTCTATGGGACTAGAACGTTCGAAATCAAAAGTGCTAATTTTAAAGGCTAATTTGCATGGTATTGTCCTAAAAAGGGTTTGGGGACCTGGATCCTGCCCCAGGGGACATGTATCAATGCAAAAAAAAGTTTTAATTATTGGGAACAGTGATTTTAATGCTGCTTAAAGTGAAAAAAAAAAGTGAAATTTTCCTTTAAATATCGTACCTGGGGGGTGTCTATAGTATGACTGTAAAGTGGCGCGTGTTTCCCGTGCTTAGAACAGTCCCTGCACAAAATGACATTTTTAAAGTAATAAAAGTCATTTAAAACTGCTTACGGCTTTAATGTAATGTCCAGTCCCGGTAATATGGATGAAAATCAGTGAGACAAATGGCATGGGTACCCTCCCAGTCCATTACCAGGCCCTTTGGGTCTTGTATGGATATTAAGGTGAACCCCGGACCCAAATTATAAAAAGGAAAGGGGTGGGGCCCCAGGCCCTCTGAACAGCAGTATACAGGCGGTGCAAACAAGACAGGGACTGTAGGTTTGTTGTTAAGTAGAATCTGTTTGTAATTTTGAACTGGTACATTTTTAACGTGTTTAGCTCCAGCCAAAAAATCTATTTTTAAGCTTCTTCGAAAACATAGGGAAGGGTTATCACTCCTGTGACATTTGTTTTGCTGTCTGTTCACCTCTTCAGAAGATTTTAGCTCACTTTCTGTCCCAATGACAAATGTTTTTTGACAATTTGGGGTTTTTAATGAAACAAGGATTGGTGAGAAAGCGTCAGTGAAAAGGAGACACGTTTTTCCCATATTAACTCTTACAGGAGAGAATTTCCCTTCCTAGGGGTAGATTTCATCTCACTTCCTGTTGTCTCCTTCCATTTGCAAGTAGGAGTCATTTGTAAGTTGGATGTTTGAAAGTAGGGGCCTGCCCTATATACTCTGCAGAAATTGGGGCCTTAGGTGTTGGTGTTGCCACAACACTGTAAGCCGTCACAGTTACTCTTGGTGGGCGCAGGAACGGGCTTTGCTGTGAAATATTAGATCAAGAATTGTAAGTACATGCCCCTGTTGAACAGGGGCAGCAAAATTGGGCCTTAGGCACTGGTGCCACGACACTGCAACCCCTCACAGATACTCTAGTTGGAGCACAGGAATGAGCCCTCTTGTAAAATATTGCATCAAAAATTGTAATTACACGCCCCTGCTAAACAGGGCTGAAAAATTGGGCCTTAGGCACTGGTGCTGTTGCTACAACACTGCAACCCCTCACAAATACTCTAGTTGAGTGCAGCAATGAACCCTCCTTGCAAAATATTGCATCAAAAATTGTAATTACACGCCCCTGTTAAACAGGGGCTGAAAAATTGTGCCTTAGCCACTGGTGGCGGCACCCAGAACCAAACATATTCTTACAAGCTATCATCATGATCGTTGAGGAGGAAGAGGATAGTCACTCAGCATCAGCATAGGCAGTCTTGAAGGGATCTGACATTTCAAAAAAGAAATATTCGGTTACATCAGCATCAGGTGCTTGGTAGCTGGTGGTGATCCAAGACTGATTCATTTTTATGAAGGTCAGTCGATCGACCGAGTCGGTGGACAGGTGCACCCTGTGATCGGTTACAAAACCTCCAGCAGCACTGAATGTGCATTCCGAAAGAACGCTGGACAGGACAGGAGCTCAATTGCATACTGTGCAAGCTCTGGCCAGTGATCCATCCTCAAGACCCAGTAACCCAGAGGATTTTCGGTGGGAAAGGTGTCCAAGTCAGATCTTGCCCCTAGGTATTCCTGCACCATGTAAAACAGACGCTGGCTATGGTTGCTGGAACCGATCATACCTTGGGGCTGCGGACTAAAAAATTGTCTGAACGCATCGGTCAGACGGCCACCTTCTCCACCGCTCCTTCTTCGACTGACCGAAGCCTCAGCAACACGTTGTCCAGGAACAGGAGTTTGTAACCTCCCAGTCTCTGGGAACGCATTGCACAGACCTTTCTGCAAGGCCTCCTGAAGATGTTTCATCCTCTGCTCTCTCTGCGACAGAAAGATAAGGACGACATGATCCACAGCCACTCTTCCCAGCCACGTAAAAGTCCATGGGTTTCTTGGGACTGCAAATGATCCCTTAAGGACTGCTGCTGATGCTGAGTGCCAGGCTCCACCTCCATGATGACACAATCCTCCTCTTCCTCCTCCTCCTCCTCCTCTTCCTGTGTGATCGGTGGGCACGCAGGAACACTGTCTGGATAAAGGGGGCCTTGAAAGCTAAGGAAGTCCTCCTCTTCCTGCCTCTGTTCTGCCCCAAGTGCCCTGTCCATTATTCCACGCAGCGTGTGCTCCAACAGGTGGACAAGGGGTACAGTGTCACTGATGCATGCACAGTCACTGCTCACCATCCTCATGGCCTCCTCAAATGGTGACAAGACAGTGCATGCATCCCTGATCATGGCCCACTGGCGTGGGAAAAAAAAACAAGCTCTCCTGACCCTGTTCTGGTGCCATAGTCGCACAGGTACTCACTGATGGCCCTCTGCTGCGTGTGCAGCCGCTGCAGCATGGCCAACCTTGAGTTTCACCTGGTGGGCATGTCACAGATTAGGCAGTTCCTGGGCAGGTTACATTCCTTTTGGAGGTCAGCCAGCCGAGCACTGGCATTATATGACCAGCGGAAATGCACACAGACTTTACTGGCCTGCCTCAGGACATCCTGTAAGCTGGGTACCTGCCCAAGAACCACTGCACCACCAAGTTAAGGACGTGAGCCAAACAGGGCACATGGGTCAGTTGTCCCTGTCGGAGGGTGGAGGGGAGGTTGGTGCCATTGTCGCAAACCACCATTCCTGCCTTAAGTTGGCGTGGCGTCAACCAATTCTGAACCTGCCCCTGCAGAGCTGACAGAACCTCTGCCCCAGTGTGGCTCCTGTCCCCCAAGCACACCAGCTCAAGCACCGCATGGCATCTTTTTGCCTGCATAGTTGGGTAGCCCCTTAAATGCCTACGGAGCATCGCTGGTTTCGAGGACAAAACACAGGAAGAGGCCATGGAGGAAGAAGAAGAGGAGTGGGTGGAGGAGAGAGGTGTGTCACAATCACCAGTAGTAGCAATTTGGAGGCGTGGAGGCAGAACAACCTCCAACACTACTGCACCTTGTCCTGCATCCTTCCCAGCTGCCAGCAGAGTCACCCAATGCGCCGTGAAACTTAGGTAATGTCCCTGTCCATGCCTGCTGGACCATGAGTCAGCATAATATGCACCTTACCACTGACCGCCCTGTCTAGCGAGGCATGGACATTGCCTTCCACATGCCGGTAGAGAGCCGGAATCTACCAACTGAAAAGGTAGCAGTTGAAGTGCTAGCAATTTTGCCAAGCTAGCATTCAACCGCTGGGCATGTGGATGGCTGGGAGCGAACTTCTTTCGGCGGTGCAGCAGCTGGGGCAGGGAAATTTGCCTGGTACAATCTGACATCAGTGTACAGATAGCAGATTGCCCACAAGTAGTTGGCTGTGACACCTAATTCTACACCTTCATTCCTCTCAGTGCAGGTCTCAGAGAGGACTGAAGGTATAATGGGGTTGGAGATCTCAGCTGATGAGGAGTAAGGAGAGATCCTATTTGTTCTTTGGTGTGGGTCTTTTAGGTACGCTTGCCAACGAACTGCATGACAGGTTAACATATGTCTGGTCGAGCATGTAGTGCCCAAGCTGGAGATGTTTTGGGCACGCGAGATACGCTTGAGACATATGTTGCAAATAGCAGCAGTGCGATATGATGCACGCACCTCAAAGAAGGCCCACACCAAATAACTTTTGGAATAACGCACAGAGACAGCAGCGCCCTGCACATGTGGAGCTTTGCGGTGTGATGCAGTCAGTGTGCTGCCCTTAAGCTGGCCTCTGGAGGGCATCTTGCCTCGTTGGTGATGTGCCTCCTCCTCCTCCTCCTCTCTCCTATCAGACACTCACGTGGAGTCAGTGGCCTCATCATCCCCTCCCTCCTCATCACTGGAGCAAACCTGGCAGTATGCTGCAGCAGGGGCAACATGACTGCCAGATTGCTGTCCTTCTTGGGCACCCCCTCTGTCTGGGCTCACGTTACTGCCTTCCTCTGAGTACCGTCATCAGAGCCTTCAAAACGCTGGGCATCCTCCTGGAGCATGTACCCAACACTGTGGTCAAACAGTTTGGGGGACTCCTCAGGAGGACATGGTGGGGATAGGGAAGGAGTGACTGATTCCATTGAGCCGAGGAAAGAGGCCGGGTTGGCAGCTGCTTTGCCAGACAAAATACCCTGAGCATTAGTGAGAGAGGATGCGGAGGATGAGGACGGCTTGGTCATACACTCGACCAAGTCTTCCGCATGTTGCGGCTCAACACGGCAGCTGCCGAAAAAAAGGCCAAGCGTTTCCCACGGCCATGTGCTGATGAGGATGCACCGTGTCCACGACCAGCATTGTCGCCTCTAGACACAGAGCTTGCTTGCCCTCTTTTATTGGCTTATGACTGTCTGCCTCTCCTTGTTGGCCTTCCAGACATACTAATGGCCTGCAGTGAGATGTAGCTGCACTAAGCTGGTATGTGTGTATATATATACTGCAGCTAGCAAAATCAACTGCCTGCCTGTAGTATTATTAGTATGAGAACACCACCAATCTTCTACAGGTAGCTTAGCTGAACACTGTGCAGAGGTCGCATTACACTAACTCGTAGCTTTAGCTGAACACTGTGCAGAGAATGCACTACACTAACGTTTAAATAATGTAGCTGCCTGCGGTAATGATAGGATCAGGAAAACACCACCAACCTTCTACAGGTAGCTTTAGCTGAACACTGTGCAGAGGTCGCACTACACTAATGTGTAAATAATGTAGCTGCCTGCGGTGGTGATAGGATCAGAAAAACACCACCAATCTTCTACAGGTAGCTTTAGCTGAGCACTGTGCAGAGGTCGCACTACACTAACTTGTAGCTTTAGCTAAACACTGTGCAGAGGTCGCACTACACTAACTTGTAGCTTTAGCTGAACACTGTGCAGAGGTCACACTACACTAACTTGTAGCTTTAGCTGAACACTGTGCAGAGGTCGCACTACACTAACTCGTAGCTTTAGCTGAACACTGTGCAGAGGACGCACTACACTAACGTTTAAATAATGTACCTGCCTGCGGTAGTGAAAGGATCAGAAAAACACCACCAATCTTCTACAGGTAGCTTTAGCTGAACACTGTGCAGAGGTCGCACTACATTAACGTGTAAATAATGTAGCTGCCTGCGGTAGTGATACTATCAGAAAAACACCACCAATCTTCTACAGGTAGCTTTAGCTGAACACTTTCCATTTTCCATTAGCAGCAATGGAAAATGGAAAGTGTTCAGCTAAAGCTACCTGTAGAAGGTTGGTGGTGTTTTCCTGATCCTATCACTACCGCAGGCAGCTACATTATTTAAACGTTAGTGTAGTGCGTCCTCTACACAGTGTTCAGCTAAAGCTACGAGTTAGTGTAGTGCGACCTCTGCACAGTGTTCAGCTAAAGCTACAAGTTAGTGTAGTGTGACCTCTGCACAGTGTTCAGCGTTCAATATCAGATAGAAACTCCCAGCCTGGATTACACACTGGCGTGACGCCGCCATTTCCAGGGATCGGTATTGGCAGCCAACTTAGTAAGTGGACTTGAATTGCTGTTCTTATATGCCATGTTATCCTTTTGGATGCATGTGATTTTATGTGGATACTTTACATTTTAACCTCTTCCGGACCACCTCACACATATATACTGCAGCAGGGTGGCCCTCTTGGGCGAAATCACGTACCTGTACGTGATTTCTAGTTCTGGATTTGGGGCGCACATGCGTGCCACCCGCGACCCGCTGTGATTGGACACAGTGGGAGCCAATCAGAGGGTCCGGCAGACCCGATGTTTGCCCTCACCCCGCACTCATTCTCGAAAGAGGCAGAACGCCGGTCTGTCTATGTAAACAAGAGGGATTGCCCTTTTGTGAGAGGAGAAGATGGAGATCTTGTATTTCTGCTAAGCAGGAACACAGATCTCTGTCTTCCTACAGTCAAAGCACTCCCCCCACAGTTAGAAAGCACTCCCAGGGAACACATTTAACCCTTTGATTGCCCTTGATGTTAACCCCTTCCCTGCCAGAGTAATTAGTACAGTGACAGTGCACTTTTTTTTAGCACTGTTTTGGTGTCACTGGTCCCCAAAAAGGATCGCTTATTGTCAGATTTGTCCATCGCAATGTTGCAGTCCTACTAAAAATTACTGATTGCCGCCATTACTTAAAAAAAAATTCCATGAATCTATCCCATAGTTTGTAGACGCTATAACCTTTGCGCAAACCAATCAATATTAGGCATGTGCATTCAGTTTCGTTCCGAATCGAAATTCGAACGAATTTTTCATTATTCAGAAATTCGGATGCATCCGAATTTCCGAATTACAAAAGTAAAGAATTTAAACGAATCCGAAAAAAACGAACGAATTCGAAAACATATTCGAATCGAATCCGAAAACATATTTGAATTGAATTCGAAAATATATTCGAATCGAATTCGAATACATATTCAAATCGAATTTGAAGACAAATTCGAATCGAAAACAAATTCAAATCGAATTCGAAAAAAATAGAAAACGTTTTTCTAAAAAAAACAACAAGATAGAATATAAAATAATAAAGCAATAGAATATATATATATATATAATTTTTTTTTTTTTTTTTTTATTATTATACTCTTCTATTGTTTTTTTATGCTGTTCTTTTCTATTATTTTATATTCTATAATAGTCTTTTCAATTCAAATTCAAATTGATTCTATACGAAATTCGAATTTCGGAATATGGCTTCTGAAGTTTAAATTTCGTATAGAATGAATTCGAATTTGAATAGAAAAGATTAGAACAGAAAATAATAGAAAAGAATGAACTATAAAAACAATAGAACAGAATAGAAGAAAATATAATATATATATTATATTTTCTTCTATTCTGTTCTATTGTTTTTCTAGTCTATTCTATTATTTTCTATTCTATTCTAATCTTTTATATTCAAATTTGATTTTGGTCTATATGAAATTCGAATTTTGTAAGATGTTTTATATATATATATATATATATATATATATATATATATATATATATATATATATATATATATATATATATATATATATATATATATATATATATATATATATATATATGTATATATTTTTTTTTTCTATTCAGTTTCATTGTTTTTCTATGCTATTCTTTTCTATTCTATTCTAAACTTTTCTATTTGAATTTGAATTCATTCTATACGAAATTCTAATTTCGGAAGATGGCTTCTGAAAGTGGAATTTCATATAGAATGAATTCGAATTTGAATAGAAAAGATTAGAATAGAAAATAATAGACTAGACAAACAATAGAACAGAACAGAATAAAATATAATATATATATTTTATTCTATTCTGTTCTATTGTTTTTTCTAGTCTTTTCTCTTCTACTCTATTCTAATCTTTTCTATTCAAATTCGAATTCATTTTATAAGAAATTCAAATTTCGGAAGATGGTTTTATATATATTAGAATTAGATTAGAATAGAACAGAAAATAATATAAAAGAATAGCATAGAAAAACAATAGAACAGAATAGAAAAAAATATAAAATATTCTATTCTAATCTTTTCTATTCAAATTCATTCTGTACCAAATTTCAATTTCGGAAGATTTATATATATATATATATATATATATATATATATATATAAAATATTTCTTTGTATTCTGTTCTACTGTTCTATTGTTTTTCTATTCTATTCTTTTCTATTAGAATTTGATTTCATTCTATTTCTATATAACCATTTTCTGAAATTTGAATTTTGTATAGAATTAATTTGAATTTGAATAGAAAAGATTAAAATAGAGTAGAAGGAATAGACTAGAAAAACAATACAACAGAATAGAATAAGATATAATATATATATTATATTTTATTCTGTTCTGTTCTATTGTTTTTCTAGTCTATTCTTTTCTATTATTTTCTATTCAAATTCGAATTCATTCTATACGCAATTTGAATTTTAGAAGCCATCTTCCGAAATTCGAATTTCGTATAGAATGAATTCAAATTCGAATAGAAAAGTTTAGAATAGAATAAAAAAGAATAGCATAGAAAAACAATGAAACAGAATAGAAAAAAATATAATATATATATATTATATTTTATTCTCTTCTGTTCTATTGTTTTTCTAGTCTATTCTATTTCTATTATTTTCTATTCTAATCTTTTCTATTCAAATTCGAATTCATTCTATACGAAATTCTAATTTAGAAGCCATCTTCCGAAATTCAAATTTCGCATAGAATTAATTCAAATTCGAACAGAAAAGTTTAGAATAGAATAGAAAAGAATAGCATAGAAAAACAATGGAACAGAATAGAAAAAAAAAAAAAAAATATATATATATATATATATATATATATATATATATATATAAACATCTTCCAAAATTGGAATTTGGTACAGAATGAATTCGAATAGAAAAGATTAGAATACAATATATTATATATATTTTTTTCTATTCTGTTCTATTGTTTTTCTATGCTATTCTTTTATACTTTCTATTCTATCCTAATCTTTTCTATTAGAATTCGATTTCATTCTATACGAATTTCAAATTTCGCAAAATGGTTATATATAGTTTACTTTTTCAAATTCAGTTAATGTTTTTTTCGAATGCGGTAGAATTTTTTCGAATTTTATAGTTTTTTTCTAATGTGGTAGAATTTTTTCGAATTTGACAGTTTTTTTTCGAATGTGGTAGAATTTTTTTGAATTTGATAGTTTTTTTCGAATGTGGTAGAATATTTTTGAATTTGACAGTTTTTTTCGAATGTGGTAGAATTTTTTCGAATTTGATAGTTTTTTTCGAATGTGGTAGAATTTTTTCGAATTTGACAGTTTTTTTTCGAATGTGGTAGAATTTTTTCGAATTTGATAGTTTTTTTCGAATGTGGTAGAATTTTTTTCGAATTTGACAGTTTTTTTCGAATGTGGTAGAATTTTTTCGAATTTGATAGTTTTTTTCGAATACGGTCGAATTTTTTCGAATGTGGTCGAATTTTTTCGAATTTGAATACGAAACGAAAGGAATTCCGAAAACGAATGTAACAAATGCAATGAATTTAACTAAATGAATTTAGTTAAATAACGAATCGAAACGAAACGAAACTAAACAAATTTTTTCATCCTGCACATGTCAATATACAGTTATTGGGATTTTTTTATCAAAAATTTGTAGCAGAACACATATTGGTCTAAATTGATGAAGAAATTAGATTTTTTTTCTTTTTTTTATTGGATATGTTTTATAGCATAAAGTAAAAAAATATTGGTTTTTTTTTTTCAAAATTATCAGTCTTTTTTGTATATAGCACAAAAAATAAAAACCGCAGAGGTGATCAAATACCACCAAAAGAAAGCTCTGTTTGTGGAAAAAAAAACATCAATTTTATTTAGGTAGTGTTGCACGGCCATGCAACGGCCAAGTAATGCAATGCCATATCGCAAACAGTTACCTGGTCATGAAGGGGTAAAACCTTCCGGGGCTGAAGAGGTTAATAAATGATAACACTATATGAGACCCTCCGGTGTGGCTCTATGTGGGGAGCACAGCACCCTGTTTCCATACAGTCATTGTATGTACAGTGTGACGTTTCCCTCTGGTAAATATCGGAACTTTGGACACCTGTGTACCTATCTAGCAGTTGGATGATCGTGTATGAGAGGCTGGGACTTTCTATCGGATATTGAAGCACTGCTTGCTGTTAATGGCAGCATAGAATCTGGTAAAGTAAATTATCCAGCCCCCTCCCCTGCACATATCCTAGGAGGCAAAGTCTTTCATTCAGTAAAGTAGGAGGGGTGGGCCTAGCTCCATGTCATCGGGAGGCATGCCAGCTAAACCTGGAATAGTCGTCAGCCTCTCAATGATGTCACACCAAAGCATGGTGGCGTGGTTTTAAATCCTTAAAACCCCACAAAGCCTTATTTTGGTAAAATGTGCTGTTTCTGGAGTTATTTGCTGTTGAAGTTAACTTTGTGTTTAATCTTCCTGAAGGTTAGGAAGAGTGAATTCTGATTACTTTAGTCACCACTGTTGAAGAGAGGAACCAGCTAGGGGATTGTTAATTTAGGTAGTAATGATGTTGTAAATAATAATCTAGACATAATGTGTAAAGTATGAGAACCCATAGCAACCAGAGGTGCCTTTTTAGCTGACCTGGCTCTAGTAAACTGAAATATGATAGGTTGCATTGTGTTATCACCCTTTGCCTACATCTGATCAAGATTGGATATGTGGTAGAGCACTCCCCACTAGTACTGCATAGTAAAACACACTGATAATATTTCACTTTTATTGTTCCACTTTAAGCATTATTAAAATCACTACTCCCGAAAAAACAGATGTTTTTAAAACTGTTTTTTGCATTGATACATGTCCCCTGGGGCAGGACCCAGGTCCCCAAACACTTTTTATGACAAAAACTTGCATATTAACCTTTAAAATTAGCTCTTTTGATTTTTCATGTTCGTATCCCATTGACTTTAACAGTGTTCGCGTGTTCGAACCAATGCCTGTTCGCATGTTCTGGATGCGAACCGAACAGAGGGGTGTTTGGCCCATCCCTAGTGGACTGTAGGAAAAGAAGAAACCAAGTGCAGTACTTAATCAAATTGAAGGGCTATGGTCCGGAAGAAAATTCCTGGGAGTCTGAAAAAGACGTCTATGCCAAGGAGGGGACAATGTCAGGGACATGCTGGCCATAGCGCAGCTGATGCTCAAAGGCAGATGCAAATGCACATGCGCAGGCGCGATCCCGCGAGTGCCCATAGTACCAGGCACAGACACACGAATGTGCACAAAAGTTCATGCGCACGCCAATGTGCACGCGCACACACACACCAATAACGTTAGTGCCAAATGCCGTTTATAAGTGAAGCAGTTGAACTAGCACTTTGCTGTCTGATCTGCAGCTGTAACTGTGTTCCTGAACCTGATCCTTCTTTCCTTGTCAAAAGAAGTTTATTGAGTATACAATGTTATAAAGATACATAAAGTACGTTTACAAGGATCTATAAAGTAAGCTCATTGTTTTACAGTAGGGTTTCTATAGGTAAATATAATGAAATTTCAAATATTAAACATTGGGTTCACGTAAACCTAAATTAAAGATATATATCATTTCCTTAGTTACTTTTGTAGGTATTTAAATGATTTATACCTACTATACATATTGTTTACAAGTAGAGTGTATATAGGTCAAATAAATTCTGATAATGAGCTTTAATCGTAAGGTGGAGAAAAGGAAAGAAAAAGAAGAAAAAGGGTTGAAAGGTAGAGGTATGGTCCACAAGGTTGTCCCGCTCGTCAGTTTATTATTCTTTTTAGTTCTCTTTGAAGCCTTAGAATGGGTGTCTCTGTAAGTCATTTAATCTGTTACCATGGCAACAGGACAGAGTCATTGAAGTTTGACAGGAACTGTTGTTTTATCCAGGGATGCCAAAGTTTTTCAAATTTTGGAATTTGATTTTGATCGATGGCTACCATCTTAGCATGGGACATTGTATTATTCATTCTGTGAATTGTTTCTGCTAGTACCAATGTAGGAGATTTCCATGCCTTGGCCACTGTTTGTTTTGCAGCCGTTATTAGTTGGATCATAAGTTTGAATTGAGAGAGTGTTAACCATTCCGGTTTTAGATTAAGTAAAGTTAAATATGGATCTGGTTGTATTATTTTTATAAATATTTTAGATGCAATCACGAAGACTTCCTTCCAGAAGGTTTGGATTACTGGGCACGTCCACCATATGTGTAAATATGTGCCTATTTCTGGGCATCCTCGAAAACAAAGAGCTGAGGTATTAGGTGAATATTTTGCCACTCTAGCGGGTACAAGGTACCAGCGAGTTAGGACTTTATAATTTGTCTCCAGTGCTAAGATGTTGGGTGAAGATGACTTAGATGTGAGCCATATGTTAGACCAGTCCGTGTCTTCTAAAGTTCGTCCCAGGTCCTCCTCCCACCTCTGAACGTAAGAGGGTCTATTAAGATTTGCTACTCCATATAATTGATTATAAAGTGATGAAATTGTACCTTTAGCAAATGGATCTTTTGTACAGATTGATTCAAAAATGGATAATTGGGATAATGGTGTATCCCCCTTTAGGAATGGTGTATAGAAATTTTTGATTTGGAGATATCTAAATATCTCAGAGTTTGGTAGATCATATTTTTCTCTAAGCGATGGGAATGAAAGGAATGATTTAGATGCTATGAAGTCATTTAGTGTCTGAATGCCTGATGTTGTCCAAGCTTTAAAAGAATTTGGGTAGATCCATGCCGGATAAAAGGCCGGATTTCTGATAAAAGAAAGGAGAGGATTGTGTGGAGATTGTAACTGATATTTGGTTTTTAGTTTATCCCAGAGAGATAAGAAGTATTTAGTTATGGGATTATGAATTTTAAAGCGGTCTTTAGGATCAAGCCATAATAAATTTGATATTAATAGTGGGTCATTTTCTGAAGCCTCTATAAATGCCCATAATGGGATTTCCTGTTTTGCATGGTATTTGGACAGACTGGCCAAATGTGCTGCTCTGTAGTAGTTAGTAAAATTAGGGTATCCCAGGCCTCCTTTATTTTTGGGAAGATGTAGTGTGTGTATAGGTATACGTGGTTTAGAAGAGCCCCATATAAACGAAGTTGCTCTTTTTTGTACTATTCTCAAAAAATAGGAAGGAATTGGAATAGGGAGGACTCTGAATAGATAAAGTAATTTGGGTAGAATAGTCATTTTGATTGCATTAATCTTCCCTATCCAGGATAAAGGAAGTTGCGACCATTGTTTTATTAGATTTGTGATCTGTCTTAATACAGGAGGATAATTGGTTGAGAATAAGTCAGAATGAGATGCTGTTAAATGAATTCCAAGATATGGGATTGATTTTTCTGCCCATGTGAATGGGAGTGCAGCCCTAGCCGGGATCAATTCCATGTTTGTGAGTGAAATATTAAGCATTAGGCATTTCTTAGGATTAATCATAAGGCCGGATAGGGCTGCAAATCCATCAAGAGCTGGTATTAAGTTAGGACCAGAGACCTGTGGTGATGATAGAAAAAGTAATATATCGTCTGCAAATATACATAATTTGTGTGTAATACCTCCTACTTCAATGCCAGTTATAGTTTGGTTTGTTCTGATGTATTGGGCCATGGGTTCGAGTATAAGGGCAAATAATAAGGGAGATAATGGGCAACCCTGTCGGGTACCTCTTTCGATATTAAAGGCTTCAGATTTGTATCCAGCATATTTTATATAGGCTTTGGGTTTATTATATAATGCTTTGATCCAGGTTAAAAAGTGGGGTCCAAAACCCCATTTTTGTAATGAATATTACATATATTGCCAGGATACTGTGTCAAATGCCCTCTTAATATCGAGAGATAGAAAACATAAAGGGATTTTCCGTTTTTTAGCAATATGTGCCAATAACACTGCCCTGCGTATATTATCGCCTACCTGTCTATTTGGCATGAAGCCTACTTGATCTCTATGTATTAATTTTCCTATAATGCTATTAAGGCGTTTTGCTATTATTTTTGCTAATAATTTAATATTGAGGTTTAACAGAGAGATAGGCCGATAATTCACACAGGAAGTATCATCAGAAAGGGGTTTTGGGATCAAACGCTCCAAACACAATTTCTACATGAATACAAACAAACCAGGTACATATTTGGCTCGGGCATTAAATTCAACTAACAAATCTTTCAAACCAATACGTTTGAAATTATCAAAAAATGTTTACACTTGTAATCCAGTTAAAATAGTCCATAAATTTCACTCACATCTCGCAACTTTATATAAGACAAACAATGAATTTAATCCTACAGAGGCTGAATCCTTCTTCTCAAAAATAACCTTACCTGAGTTATCTCAGAATCAAAAAAGCAGTTTGGATGAGCCTATAACTATAGATGAAGTTGCTAACGCCATAAAAGACCAGGCCCAGACGGCTACTCGGCTTTATACTATAAAACATTCTCAGAAATACTCTCTCCCATTCTCACTGAAACGTTTAACAAACTTCTAGATGGACATTCTTTTCGGCAAGAAACACTAATGGCAATTGTTTACTATCAATTATTATTTGTATCCAGCATATTTTATATAGGCTTTGGGTTTATTATATAATGCTTTGATCCATGTTAAAAAGTGGGGTCCAAAACCCCATTTTTGTAATGAATATTGCATATATTGCCAGGATACTGTGTCAAATGCCCTCTTAATATCGAGAGATAGAAAACATAAAGGGATTTTCCGTTTTTTAGCAATATGTGCCAATAACACTGCCCTGCATATATTATCGCCTGCCTGTCTATTTGGCATGAAGCCTACTTGATCTCTATGTATTAATTTTCCTATAATGCTATTAAGGCGTTTTGCTATTATTTTTGCAAACTCAGGTAAGGTTATTTTTGAGAAGAAGGATTCAGCCTCTGTAGGATTAAATTCATTGTTTGTCTTATATAAAGTTGCGAGATGTGAGTGAAATTTATGGACTATTTTAACTGGATTACAAGTGTAAACATTTTTTGATAATTTCAAACGTATTGGTTTGAAAGATTTGTTAGTTGAATTTAATGCCCGAGCCAAATATGTACATGGTTTGTTTGTATTCATGTAGAAATTGTGTTTGGAGCGTTTGATCCCAAAACCCCTTTCTGATGATACTTCCTGTGTGAATTATCGGCCTATCTCTCTGTTAAACCTCAATATTAAATTATTAGCAAAAATAATAGCAAAACGCCTTAATAGCATTATAGGAAAATTAATACATAGAGCCAAATATGTACCTGGTTTGTTTGTATTCATGTAGAAATTGTGTTTGGAGCGTTTGAGGGATTTATCAACTGACTCAGTGAGAAATAGATCGTATTCCAATCTAGATTTTTCCAGATGAGATTTTGTACTCTGAGATGGATTATCTTGAAATGATATGTAGGCTGCATTAAAATTGAGTTCTAGTTTTTTTGCTAGATTTTTGCGTTCCTGTTTAAATAGTGCCATTTGTCTTTGTATTGTACCACGCAAGACAGGCTTATGAGCTTCCCACAGTGTTATTGGGGAGATGTCTGTTGTATTATTAATTGATATGTATTCCTTTAAAGCTTGTTCAATGACTATCTGATGTAGTGGGTGTTTGAGCATTATGTCCGGTAAGTACCACGTTGGGTCATGCGCTTTTGGTATGGCTGAGGCTATAGTAGTGTATACTGCATTATGGTCAGACCACGGAATCGGAATTATATCTGATGCAATAATTTCTGGCATCATTCCTATTGTTAGAAAAATATGATCTATTCTGGTGAAGGTTTGATGAGGGTGCGAGAAATAAGTGAATTTCTTTTTCATTGGGTTACTTTCTCTCCACGAATCTACCAGATTGTATTTGGAAAGAAGTTGAGAAAAAGGTAATCTAGAGGTTATTTTGGATGGTGTAAAAGGTGATTTATCTAGAAATGGGAGGAGGACCTGGTTCGAATCCCCACACATTATCACTGTTCCTATTTTGTGTGTATTAATCACTTGTAATATATGTGAGAGGAATGGTGTAGGTTGTTTGTTAGGAGCGTAGTAGGAAATCACCGTGATTGCTGTATCCATTATCTAACCCATGAGTATCAGGTATCTACCTTCTGGGTCTTTAATTTCTGATGATAAGGTGAATGGTGTGGATCGGTGAAATGCAATTAGAGTTCCCCTTTGCTTGGTACAGGCAGAAGCCGTGTAAATTTGTTGATAAAAAGGAGAAATATATTTTGGAGTAGAATCTTTGGTGAAGTGTGTTTCTTGGAGGCATACTATGTGAGCCTTCTTGTTATGGAAAGTACGGAAGGCTTTGGTCCTTTTTTGAGGGACATTTATTCCCTGAACATTCAGGGAAAGTATATTCAGTGGTGCCATGGCAATAGATCAAATAGTTTTGACTTACTTTTTGTTATGCAGAGCTGACTGCGCAGATCAACCTGTGTGGACTGAAGAGATGAATAGATAGAAAAGAAACCAGTGAATTCTGGAGTAAAGAGTAAACAAAAAACATATG
>NW_027362760.1:0-34357 GCF_042186555.1 Aquarana catesbeiana
CACAGTGGTTGGAGGAGAAGGCGGGGGAATGGCCACCAATGAGCACACAGTGGTTGGAGGAGAAGGCGGGGGAATGGCCACCAATGAGCACACAGTGGTTGGAGGAGAAGGCAGGGAATGGCCACCAATGAGCACACAGTGGTTGGAGGAGAAGGCGGGGGAATGGCCACCAATGAGCACACAGTGGTTGGAGGAGAAAGCGGGGAATGTCCAACAATGAGCACACAGTGGTTGGAGGAGAAGGTGGGGAATGTCCACCAATGAGCACACAGTGGTTGGAGGAGAAGGCGGGGGAATGGCCACCAATGAGCACACAGTGGTAGGAGGAGAAGGCTGAGGAATGTCCACCAATGAGCACACAGTGGTTGGAGGAGAAGGCGGGGAATGTCCACCAATGAGCACACAGTGGTTGGAGGAGAAGGCGGGGAATGTCCACCAATGAGCACACAGTGGTTGGAGGAGAAGGCGGGGGAATGTCCCACAATGAGCACACAGTGGTTGGAGGAGAAGCTGGGGAATGTCCACCAATGAGCACACAGTGGTTGGAGGAGAAGGCTGGGAATGTCCACCAATGAGCACACAGTGGTTGGAGGAGAAGGCGGGGGAATGTCCACCAATGAGCACACAGTGGTTGGAGGAGAAGGCGGGGGAATGTCCACCAATGAGCACACAGTGGTCTTTGTTTTTTTTTTTTTCTTCCCATAAATTCCAGCCCCCTATGTACCAATATAGCATTAATGTACTTTTTTGCAAAAATAAATTGGCTTTCCGTTTTTTATTCTACACAGGTTTACCTCACGCTCTTCATGGATGTTTAAACACTCTGCTCCATTACTTCTGCATACTTCCTGGACATATTTTACATCATGACACAGGAAGGAGTTGACCAGCTGATCTGAATAGCACCCACCCTCAAACTCCTTCCTGTGTCATGACCTGAAGTCTCCAATAAGTAAGGCAGAACTAATCAAGCAGTGTGTTTAAACATCCATTAGGAGAGTGAGGTAAGGCATGGGTAGAATAAATAGAAAGCTGTTATTTATTTTTCTAAAACAAGTACAATAATGTTATATTGGTACATGGGGAGGGGGGGGGGGCTGAAATCTGGGAAAAAAAGGTGAACTTGGCCTTTAACCACCAGCAAATGTAAACACTGTTCAGATCACACATGTGAGGTATCGCAACGATCGCTAGAGCGAGAGCAATAAATCTAGCACAAGACCGCCTCTGTAACTCAAAACTGGTAACCGTTAAATTTTAAGGCGTCGCCTATGGAGATTTTTAAGTACCGTATTTTGTCGGCATTCCACTAGCGCAATTTTAAAGCGTAACATGTCAGAGTAACATCAATTGGGCTAAAATTACTGTTTTTTTTTTTTTTCCAATATCAGTGAAGTATATTTTTTCAAAAACAAAGACCGCTGCGCAAATACCATGTGACATAAACTATTGCAACGACAGCCATTTCATTCTCTAAAAAATATATATATATAATGTTTAAAATAAATGGTTAATACCGCCAACGGAAAGCTCTGTCTGTCTCCAAAATAATGATAAAAATGTTTCATTTGGATAAAGTTTTGTATGACTGAGTAATTGTCATTCAAAATATGACAGCGATGAAGTCCTGAAAACTGGCCTGGGCAGGAAGGGGGGGGTGAAACGTCCGACACTGACACTTAAAGCGTGAACTCTGCGAAAAATTTCCCCGCGAGTATGCCTCTCAAACTTTTAATTATTTCCTCCTTCTGTACAAAGAAAAAATGTTTTTTTGGCGCCGTCGCCATTAGATTGAGATGACTGATACTGTTAGTGCAGAACATATAAGGGAACACGCCGCATACATTCTGAAGCCTCTATAAATAATTGTATGCACGCTGCAAGGAAACCAATCAAGAGGGGGGGGGGGGGGGGATCTAATTTGTGCAGCAAAGACAGCTCAGAATTAGAAAACTGCGCACTGCGAGCTCCATTTTTTTTCGATCTTTCAACAGATTACTATGTAGCGTGCGTTAAATTTCCAGCGATGCCCCATCTATTTTCCTCCACCGCCTTGAGCCGGCTCCCGCGAGGAGGACTTGAGACAGATAATCTTGTGGTTTCTCCGCTAGATAAGCATAATGTATATTGCCCGACGTAAATCAGTTAAGTGCTGATGTCAGAGCGGGCGAAGGCTTGGAGGGTCATTTCACCTCCTATAGCGGGGGGTATATTGCATTCCGGGCCGCGGCGTTATGAGCGCGTCGTGTTAATAAGCCCCCGGTCGCCTGTTACTTGGCATGCCGTCTAATATTAAGATTTTTTTTTTCATTAGTCTCTGAACCCGCATCTCGTCCGGTCGTTTTACTCTTCGTAGGCGGAGGTCTATGGAGTGATTGCTTTGGGAGATTGCACAGGGATAGTAAACCGCGTCTCTTTGTGCGTCATTGCGCACATGGGTGTCTTATAATTGTGTTGGACTTTTTTTGTTCTCTTTTAAACCAATGACCTCATTTTCAAAAAGGGAGATCCGTATTTCTTCCACAAATGGGGAACGACGTTCTAAATGTGTTTTGTGGGTTTTTTGTTTTTTTGTGTTTTTTTTTTTTTTTTTTTTTTTTTAATTCTCCATCATATAAATTTGTGGCAAAAACAAGGTAGCTGGGTACGAAACTGTGATAGATTTACAGTATATCTCATATACCACTTCCGGACCGCCCATAGCCGGACGCACTATATTACCAAAAGTATTGGGACGCCTGCCTTTACACACACACATCAACTTTAATGGCGTCTTAGTCCGTAGGGTTCAATATTGAGTTGGCCCACCCTTTGCAGCTATAACAGCTTCAACTCGTCTGGGAAGGCCGTCCACAAGGTTTAGGAGGGTGTCTATGGGAATGTTTCACCATTCTTCCAGAAGCGCATTTGTAAGGTCAGGCATGGATGCTGGATGAGAAGGGCTTGGATCAGTCTCCACTCTAATTCATCCCAAAGGTGTTCTATCGGGTTGAGGTCAGGACGGGCCAGTCAAGTTCCTCCACCCCAAACTCGCTCATCCATGTCTTTATGGACCTTGCTTTGTGCACTGGTGCGCAGTCATGCTGGAACAGGAAGGGGCCGTCCCCAAACTGTTCCCACAAAGTTGAGTGCATGAAATTGTCCAAAATGTCTTGGTATGCTGACGCCTTAAGAGTTCCCTTCACTGGAACTAAGGGGGCCAAGCCCAATCCCTGGAAAAACAACCCCCCCCCCCCTCACCATAATCCCCCCTCCACCAAATGATTTGGACCAGTGCCCAAAGCAAGGTCCATAAAGGCACGGATGAGCGAGTTTGGGGTGGAGGAACTTGGCTGGCCCATCCTGACCTCAACCCGATAGAACACCTTTGGGATGAATTAGAGCGGAGACTGCGAGCCAGGCCTTCTCATCCAACATCAATGCCTGATCCCACAAATGCGCTTCTGGAAAAATGGTCAAACATCTCCATAGACACCCTCCTAAACCTTGTGGACGGCCTTCCCAGAAGAGTTGAAGCTGTTATAGCTGCAAGGGGTGGGCCAACTCGATATTGAACCCTACGGACTAAGACTGGGATGCCATTAAAGTTCATATGCATGTAAAGGCAGGCGTACAATACTTTTGGTAATATAGTGTAGATATATTATCTAGCGCAGTGTTTCTCAACTCCAGTCCTCAAGGCGCCCCAACAGGTCATGTTTTCAGGCTTTCCATTATTTTGCACAGGTGATTTGATCAGTTTCACTGCCTTAGTAATTACCACAGCTGTTTAATCTGAGGGAAATCCTGAAAACCTGACTTGTTTGGGCGCCTTGAGGACTGAAGTTGAGAACACTGATCTAGCTTATTGGTCTGTCTCGGTGAACGTGTTTTTGTAGGCATGTGCAGTTAGCTACTTTGCCACCAAGTGACTCTGTATCCGAATAGTGTCTGGTTACAGCAGACAGTGTCATCAGGTGTTTGCCCTGTTTAGGTAGAGCCCTCCTGTAGTGGACCCCCTCCAGGCCATTCCCCACACGTTTCACTCTGCCCACCAGAGCCTACTTATATTGATGGAGTCTCCAGGTGAAAGGGGGCGGTTAAATACATCATTGGCCACCACTCAGTGAGAGAAGGAATATCGGGTGTGTGTGAGTTAGGGAGGAGCCTTAGTGCTCTTTGGGCATTGGGGCCAAGCTACCAACACCAGCATGGATGTAACCAGTATGTGCAGGTCTTGGACAGGGCAGGAGGCTGGGAGGAGTAGACCTGCAGCCAGAAAGAGCCAACTGGAGTCTTTCTGTCCCTTATGGAGATGGGGAATACAGTGGATCGCAAAAGGCCTTTTAGGCCAGGCCAAAAGTGACAAAATCGTAATGGCTAGACGAGTGACTAGGAGCAACTCCAAAGCTGCAGCTCTTGTTGGATGTTTCCAGTCAGTAGTGGTCAGGACTGACCAAAAGTGGTCCAACAAAGGAAAACAGGCCGACCGGCGACAGGGACATGGATGGCCAAGGCTCATTGAAGGAGGTGGGGGAGGGAAGGCTTGTTGATGGAAATGGAGGTGGGGAGGGAAGGCTCATTGATGGAGGTGGGGGGGGGGGGAGGCTCATTGATGGAGGTGGGGGAGGAAAGGCTCATTGATGTTGGTAGGGGAGGGAAGGCTCATTGATGGAGGTGGGGAGGGGAAGGCTCATTGATGGAAGTGGGGGAGGGAAGGCTCATTGATGGAGGTGGGGAGGGGAAGGTTCATTGATGGAGGTGGGGAAGGGAAGGCTCATTGATGGAGGTGGGGAGGGAAGGCTGGCCTGTGTAGTCTGATCCAACAGAAGAGCTACTGGAGCTCAAATTGCTGGAAAAGGTCATACTGGTTCTGATAGGAAGGTGTCAGAACACACAGAGCATCGCAGTTTGTTGTGTTTGGGGCTTCGTAGCTGCAGACCAGTTAGGGTACTAATGCTGACCCGTATCCACAGCCAAAAGTGCCCACAATAGACATGTGAGCATCAGAACTGGACCATGGAGCACCATACCAGGCCACATACTCTCAACATTGGGGGGGGGGGGGACTGTCATTTTGATAAGGACAAGGGCCTCTTCCTCACAACCCTGGCCAGTGGTTGTAGGGGTCTGCAAGAGAGGGGCTTATTGAAATCTGGACCCATCTTTAATAAGAGGTCCTCCAAGTACACCCCCCCTCTCCATTTTAAAGGATTAAGGGGTACTCCTTATTCACAAAAAAATTGAAAAGTGTAAATAAAGATGTCCACGTCAATCGTGGTGCCCAACCCCTCCACCCAAAGAAAAAAACCTGTTGACCAGCATCCCAAGTATGGCCCCGTCACTTTACTCCTGAGGAACATCGGGTCTGGCAAATGACAGATGTTTAAAAAAAAAAAGGGGGTGGGGTTTCCCAGGTGATGTCATTGACCATACAGTCAATGACATCAGATATTCACAACGTCATTGACTGTTCTGAACTATGAGAACCTCTTCTATATTTTAATATGTAGCACTGAGTAATTCTGATGGATAGTAGTTCTTTGGTTTGAGTTGAAGCTGAACTCTTGGAATCAGACAAAGTCTACGCTTGCACTGGGCAACCCCCTACACTACAAGGGGTTAATGTTTAGTCCTAGGGGTGTTGGGATAAGGTGCCTTCTTCTTGGTTCTGGTAGACTTCCTCCATTCATCAAGTTAATAACATGACACCACAGGGCTAGGGGGTTATGTAGAGACCAAACTGACTAACTTCCGCAGATCGTGACCATCAATGCCCAAACGGGACTAGTGCATTGAGCTGATGCTGCCCTCTTGAAATCAGGGAATCTTGCAACTGCACAAAAAGGTAAAACAAAAAACATGCAAAGGCCTAGTGCATTACCAACAGCACATATTAAAGGATAAAAGCATACATACAAAAGCAATAGATGCACATAAATTCAAGAACCAAAGGTCTTAAACACAATGTAACTCATAGGCTAAATAAACCAGCTGACGTGTTTCGGGGATATACCCACTTTTTCAAAACAAACCTGAAAAAGTGGGTATATCCCCCGAAACACGGCAGCTGGTTCATTTGGACTATGAATTTATGCTATGTTGAAGACTTTTGGTTCCTGAGTTTATGTACATCCATTGCTTTTGTGAGTATGTATTCCCCCCCCCCCCCCTTTTTTTTTTTTTTTTTTATCCTTTAATGAAGTGCTGTTGATATTTCACCAGGCCTTTGCACCCGTTTTGTTTCACTATTTTTGTGCAGTTTTAGTCTTCTTCCGTCCATGTAACTGGTCCAGTGCTGCTTCTCCTTTAAGGAGCTTCAGACCACGGTTGCATGCTCTCCCTCCTTTACGTAAAATGTAGAGTTAATCGGGACCACCTTATTGCACACCAGGCAGTTGGCACCTTCAGAAGGCGGTCGGCGACGGCAGCCTTTGTGCGCCCCTCAGTCTACAATTCTCCTGTTGTTTTTACTCTGGGAAGGTTATCCTGACCTCGCCACATACGTCTTTCCAATCACCCCATCACTTTCCTGCTACCTGTTTATATGAGGATTAACCGCGGCTCCAAACCATGCGCGACGCCGGCTCTCTGTCATGGCGGAGGCATGGTCGTATTTTAACTCCCGAGCTAATCTTACAGGTGCCTGCAGATCTAAATAGGTTAAATACAAAATTAAAGCCGTAATGACAGCATCTGTCTCTGGAAAAGCATTACGCACGGACGTGGCCTGCAACCGTCTCAATAGATTACAGCTTCTTCCAGCAGTCGGAGTTTATTGATCCACCTATATATTTAACTTCGCTGCACGGAAACAAAATTGGACTGTCTTATGCCTCCTGTGTCACCTCCACCCCCACCTTCTTTCTCTCTCTCGCTCTCTCTCTCCCCCCTCAAACAGGCCGTCGCAAACGCCAGCTTCCATATTTGCTGCAACCTGAATTTTCTTCTCTCCTTCCAACGAATTAGTTAAATGTTACTCTTGGCGTGCTTCTCACGCGGAGAGATTAATTAAAAAAAAAAAAATTCTAAAAATTAGTCTTTCCAGTCTTCTGTTTCTGAGTCGCGGACACTCTCTGGCGCTCGCACTGTCTGTATTTTTCTTTTTTCTTTCTTTTTTTTTTTTTTTTGTTTTTATCGGCTTTTTTCATTTCCTCTTCTGTTTCTGGTAGGCAGCGGGAAAATGTCTTTCCCCTGCTCTGAACTACGGGGGGAAATAAATGGGGAAAATCGAGAGTAGAGTAACACAACAGAAGATGATTTGTATCATTTGCCGCTCTGCAGAAGTATTATAAAATATAATGCTCTATAAATCCACAATGTTATCACACAGGGAGCGCCATACACACCCTTCAAGGCCAACTCTAACTACCGGTAGTGCCATAAACGCTAAACTAAACCTCACCAGTGATGGTTTAGGTCAATGTTCGTCAACTATATTCTGTCATGGCACCCATTGCATGTATGCAAAGCCTTAATGTAAAATGAATCCCTCATTTCACATTAGAGTCCCCAGTCCCCCCATAAATGCTGTCACACCAGAATTTTTAGACCCCCCCCTTCACAACAGAATCTATAGTCCACCTACCCCTCTTCACATAAGTCTATAGTGGCCTACCCCTCTTTACATCAGAGCCCTGTAGTGGCCTCCCCCTCTTTTGCATCAGAGCCCTGTAGTGGCCTCTCCCTCTTTGCATCAGAGCCCTGTAGTGGCCTCTCCCTCTTTGCATCAGAGCCCTGTAGTGGCCTCTCCCTCTTTGCATCAGAGCCCTGTAGTGGCCTCTCCCTCTTTGCATCAGAGCCCTGTAGTGGCCTCTCCCTCTTTACATCAGAGCCCTGTAGTGGCCTCTCCCTCTTTACATCAGAGCTCTGTAGTGGCCTCCCCCTCTTTACATCAGAGCCCTGTAGTGGCCTTACACCAGAGTGTAGTGGCCTTACACCAGAGCCTTGTAGTGGCCTCTCCCTCTTTACATCAGAGCCCTGTAACCCTATCTCCAGATATCTGAGGGCCTTGTCGGTGTACCTACAAGAAGGGTGGTCATCCAGAATACCTACTATTTCCTTTCATCTGCTATGGACACTTTGGCCTTGTTGCTCCCCCCCGTGATTGCTGCAAAGTTTGACAAACGTTGTGCTGCTATACTCCATTTTTAATTGGCGAGCCAGCCAGACTCTTCTGATCAGATTGCATAAACTTGATACAAGAAGTGCAGGTCGTTGTGACCAGGGCTGTGCTGCCCATGAGGTCAATTAAGGCAGCTGCCTCAGGCGGCACAGCCCTGGTCACCAATGATCTGTGGAGCCATGTTAAGTCTATGATATCTGATCGGGAGGGTCTGGCTGGCTCGCCAATTAAAAATTGAATATCGCAGCAAGACTTCTGTCAAACTCTGCAGCAATCGCTGGAAGAGGGCTCCCTGGAACTGAGCTAGATTGCCTTCAAAGCCTTTTTTTTAATTTTTTGTTGGTCAGACTTTACTCTTTTTATGACGCCCCCCCCCCTTGGGAGCCCCATCACACATACCAACATGATTATTCCCTGAATTAGCAACCGGAGGAGTCTGACAAATTACATGGAGGAAACTCGATTCATCAAGATCACAGAAAGCACACCTACAGTCGCTGGCATTCATTAGCATCCTAATTAGCTCAATCAAGTTTTTGATGCCGGGAAAATTGAGAAAAATGACAGAAGGCAAGATAAAATCTGACAATCACCATCCCCGCCGCACGTGTCCTCCACCTGAACCCCCGACGTCCCTGCGGATCTCCTCCCGCAAGTCGTGAACGAGCGGCGTAATTCTGAAATTGCCCCCTTGGGACTCACGTAGAGAAAACTGATCGTTCTGTGACACGTGCATTTCTCAAAGCCTGCCGTGTGACTACGGGAAGCGTGGCAGGTGCACCTATACCGGGGGCCCTTGAGGTCAGGGGGCCCTATCACCGGACATTTTGTATAAAACACATTAGGCCTTCTTTTTTCACACTTTTTGTTCCTCCTTTATGTATTAAAGTCAAACTCCTGACAATGTTTATTTATTTTTTGTTGTGTTTTTTACATATTTATTGCGGTCTTTTTGGCCATTGGGGAGATTATTCCTTCCACAGAGTGGCACAAGGGCAGGAAGTGAAATCTTAGGGGTTCACAAACCAGAAAAATCTGATGGCGACTCCAACTCTACAGATGGCAACAAAAAGTTTAGACTATTAAGGCTACTTTTTCACACTGGGGCAGAGGTGCGTCGGCGGTAAAGAGCCACTAGTTTTAGTGGTGCTTTACCGTCGTTTTAGTGGTGCTTTTTGGCCGATAGTGGGGCGCTTTTAACCCCCGCTGGCGGCCAAAAAAGGGTTAAAAGTGCCTGCAAAGCGCCGCTGCCGAAGCACTTTGCATGCGCTTCGGCAGCATTGGCCATTGATTTCAATAGCAGAGGCGTTTTAGGAGTGGTGTAGACACCGCTCCCCCAACGCCCCAAAGGCGCTGCTTGCAGGACTTTTTTCCCCATCCTGCGAGAGCGTGAGTGTGAAAGCCCTCAGCACTGGGGCTACAGAGGAGGCGTTTTACAGGCACTATTTTTAGCCCAAAAGTGCCTGAGAAACGCCTTAGTGTGGAAGTGGCCTAAAGGGCTTTTTTTTTTTTTTTTTGCTCTTTAGGGCCCATTCACACCAGAACCACATTGCATGCGTTTTCCAGCACCTCATTGGAAACGCACTGCAGTTGCAAACTGCAGCAGGTGTCATTGTTTGGTTGATGACCCCCAAACGCAACCCCAAATTTTGTTTGCCTGCACTGGATCAAAAGTACCATGCAATCCGGTTGCAGTGCAGTGGGTGTTTGGTTTTTTTTTGTTTTTTTTTTGCTGAGGTCCAGTGTGATTCGGCCCATTCAAAATTATTGGGCTCTTATTGTACCGCATATGAATCGCACAGATTCAGTGCATTTCTTGACGATTCCCCGTGTGAACTGGTCCTTAGTCATGTTTTGCACTGAATTATGCTTTACAGTTACAAACTGTCTGGATGTATTATCTGCCATTTTTTTTTCTCCTTTTTCCTCCTACTTTCCTTTTTTTCTTTTTTTTTTTTCTTTCCTCCTTTCTTTCATCATCCTTCCTTCCATCTTTTTCCCTTCTTTTTTTCCTTCCTTCCTTCCTTCCTTCCTTCCTTCCTTCCTTCCTTCCTTCCTTCCTTTTTTTTTTTTTTTTTTTTCTCCCTTCTTCTTTTTTCCTTCCTTCCTTCCCTCCTTCCCTCCTTCCCTCCTTCCCTCCTTCCTTCTTTCCTTCTTCCTTCTTTCCTTCTTTCCTTTTTTTTCTTTCATCGTCTTTCCTCCCTTCTTTCGTCTTTCCTTCTTTCATCGTCTTTCCTTCCTTCCTTCTTTCGTCTTTCCTTCTTCCTTCCTTTTTTCTTTTTCTTTTTCTTTTCTTTCTTCCTTCTTTCCTTTCCTTTCTTTTCTTTCATCCTTCCTTCCTCTTTTCTTCCTTCCTTTCTTCCTCTTTTCTTCCTTCCTTCCGTCCTGCCTTCCTTCTTTCCTCTTTTTTTCTTTCATCCTTCCTTCTTTCCTCTTTTTTTCTTTCATCCTTCCTTCCTTCCTTCCTTCTTTCCTCTTTTTTTTCTTTCATCCTTCCTTCCTTCCTTCCTTCCTTCTTTCCTCTTTTTTTTCTTCCTTCCTTCCTTCCTTCCTTCCTTCCTTCCTTCCTTCCTTCCTTCCTTCCTTCCTTCCTTCCTTCCTTCCTTCCTTCTTTCCTCTTTTTTTTTTTTTTCTTTCATCCTTCCTTCCTTCTTTCCTCCTTTTTTTTTTCTTTCATCCTTCCTTCCTTCCTTCTTTCCTCTTTTTTTCTTTCATCCTTCCTTCCTTCCTTCTTTCCTCTTTTTTTCTTTCATCCTTCCTTCCTTCCTTCCTTCTTTCCTCTTTTTTTTCTTTCATCCTTCCTTCCTTCCTTCCTTCCTTCCTTCCTTCCTTCCTTCTTTCCTCTTTTCTTCCTTTCTTTGCTCCTTTTCTAATTCCTTTTTTCACCCTTCTTCTTTTTTTTTTTTTTTTTTTTCTTCATTCTTCCTCCCTTTTTTGTTTTTGTTTTGTTTCTGTTTTTTTTTTTTATTTTAATTTTTTTACTTTTTTATTCTTCTGCCGGGTTCACATATGCGGCCGCAGTTCCCAGCATGGGGTTCGGTGCATCCCTGTTCACCAGTTCAGGTGCGAATAAGGTCCAAACTTTTGCCTGAATTTGCACCCGAACCGGATACAAAGACGCACAGGACTCTTTTGGAATGCAGACCGCAGCCGCCCCGGACCGGTGTGAACCGGCTCCATTGTGATCCAGGTACACTCGCATTTCATGCACGTTGGCATGGGGGGGAAACTCTCATCCAATTCGCCCATATGTGCCGCACTCTAAGATCCTCTACAATAATTTTATTGACTACCAGTCAGCGCACCCACAAGTGCTCCTCCCTCTGACATGTTTCACTCCTTGCAGAGCTCATTCAAAGCGTATTAATTCATAGTATAGTATATAAAATGATTGTGATGGATCTCGGAGTGCAGCTTTTTGTATCTGTCGGGTCATTGTCTCACAAGTTGGTGGAGCCTGAATCAGGACTGACAGCCTGAGACCCACATTCAGTGGAGTTTCCTGGACTTCAGCACAGCTGCAGTGTTTGCTGGACAGCACCAGTCAGTATAACTCGTTCCCTGCTGTCTCTTTTGAAGACTCTCCCCATAGAACAGGAGTGTAGCTTTATTTGTTTGGAATGGAGATTGTTTTTGGGAATATTTGGAGGGTAATAACGCATCTGACATTGAGGAACGTGCGGGACGATCGTCTCCAATATAACAGCTGTTTAATGTTGTTGGCCTTCAGCGGCGTCTGAGTTCATCAATAATACATCGATGTTATGTAACATTAGAGGGGAGTGTTGTGTGTTTTATAACAAATTGGAGGCGCCCCGGAATCTGATTCTTCCTCCCTGCAAATAGACGCACTTTGTTCAGATTTCGTTTTTATTGGAAGACGACCTCCAGGCGCGTGATTATCCCGCGGATTTATCGTTCTTTACACCCAGAGATGCGTCTTCCACATCGCTTTATACAGACGATCTGATTACCGTGTATGTCCAGCATACCAGAATAGAAGAGAGGGGGGTTAGAACCTCTGTTGAGTTTTGACTGCTCTCTGGTGTTCTGATAGAGCCATTCCCTCACCAGTGCTGGGACAGGGCAAAAAGATCAAAGTGCGCCCCCCAGCCCTCCTCTCCTATAAGAATTTACCCCCCCCTTCACCCATGAGTGGTGCCCCCCTTTTACCCATGTTTGCCCCCCTTTACCCATGTGTGCCCCCCTCCTACCCATGAGTGTGCTTCTCTCACCAATGAGTGTTCTCCCCCTCACCAATGAGTGCGTGGCCCCCCTTCACACATTGGACCCCCCTTCACCCATGAGTGCCCCCCAACTACCCATGTGTGCTCGCCCCTCACCCATTTTCCATATGAGGATGTGCCACCCCCTCCTAGTGATGTGTGCCACCCCCTCACCCATTAGAGTGCTCCTCCTCCTTCACCCATGAGTGTTCCACCTCCTACCCATGTGTGCTCCACCTCAGTCATTATCCATCAGAGTGTGTCCCCCTTCCTACCCATGAGTGTGCCCCCCCCCGCCCCATCCATGAGTGTGATCACCCATGAGAGTGTGCCCCCTCCCCATGAGAGTGCACCCCTTCCTCCCCCAATGAGCTGTATACTACTTCAGCAGCACAGGTGACAGGTTTCACCCCCTCCTGGTGAAGAGCTAGAAGTGGCTGCCCTCTTCTGCCTACCTGTTGGTCGGTCTGGCCTTGCCTCCCCAACTGTCATGGCAGCCAGATGGTGTTCTACACCTGCTGCGGCAAAAATTATACCCTCCATTTAGCACGCAGTAGCACCGCCACACACAACCCATTCAAGTGAGTGGGGCCATGCGGTTGTGGGGCACTAGTGCGGGACTCATGCGGGTTAAAGCAATGTCAAATACCCTCTGAAGACCAATGCGAACATGGCTCGCTCTTCAGAGTGTGATATGTTCCATATTATCCCTAACGGGTTTGAATCCACTTTGTGCACACCAAATGCCTTTGCAAACCCAGATATTACCTTGTAAAAGTAGCAGCGGCCTCATCACTGTGCTGTATCCAACCGGAGCAGAGCTGTGGGAGGGGTCTCCACCGTCCTGCAGAAAACTACAGGAGGGGGGCGTAGACCAGACCATTCACCTTGCACGAGAAATCACGAGCGCGCAGATGTGAGCGGCCTTTATTATAGGAAGGTCCTGCATAGGGGCAAAGTTTGAGTCTGAGACATAGGCGCGCGCACAGGGTATGCCGGGTGTGCCTGGGCACACCCTAATCGCCTAGTGCTCATTTAGCATTATCCCTCCTTACGCACTCCCCTTTCACAGTGCCGGCAGGGAGATCAATGTGCCGGGATCATATACATATATATGTAGACACACTACTTTGGGGTGCACACCCTAATGCAATAAGCTGTGCACCCATATGATCTGGGAGCCAATCACAAATCAGTGTCACTTAACTTACAGATCATCTGCACTGCCCTGGAGGTGTTGGGGGACGCCCTTTCTGGGTAACCCTTTTCACCTTGTTCTACACGGGCACAGTGAACGGGTCTCTTTAACAGATAAAGGCCCCTATGTTCTCGGTAGTGTTGGTACAACCAAAGACTGCATGAGGACAGAAAGGGATTTACGTCATCTGGAACCAATTAAAATGTTCACGACCTTCATTTTTAAACTCGCATTCTATTTGAATTATGTTTGTTGTACCTTCAGAATGAACGTTATATAAGAGAGTCTGTTCAGGTAACACTGATCCACATTCAGTAGCAGTAAGGGGGTAAGACCACGGCATGATAGAACTCTTCTCCTTCCATTTTTGTGTAGAGGGCGGAAGGGTTAGATGGTGTGTTTCGGTTTCTAAAGTTGTCGGTTTTTCTCCTGGGGGAGATTTACCTTCTTGATTTGATTTTTGATTTGTCATATTCGCCATTTTCCTTGGTAATGAAAGTGATGGTGAAAATCCCAAAATGTGTCCCCAGAACAAGAACAGAGGGCAAATCCTCCAATCGGGACATTTGTTGCACAGTGACAAATATCTAAGAGGACGTTTCCGTTTTCCTTTTGAAAAGATTTGCCGGGTCTTTAAAGGTGAACACACAACGTTTAGAAGAGGCACGAGCTGGTCTTCCTCAGGACATCTGCCCTAAAGGAGGATGTGCTGTTGCCTCGTCAAAACGTCGAAATAAAATATAGAATATCCAATGGTTGTGAAGTAAAGAAAGTGGGGGGTGTTGGCGCCAAAGTTGAAATACCTAAAATGTCTGATGCTGCACCTAGAATTAGTGATCACTAATAATCATAAAAAAAAAAAAAGTAAGTAGAAAGAAAAAAAGTTGCGCCCTTTTAGTTTCTTTTTTCAATATCCAATGGTTGCCACTGCACACCTATTGGAGATTTTTAAAAAAATGGGCTCGGGTGCACAGCAAAGACTGCAGTACATATAATCCAAAGGAGAGTGGCATAAGGTTTTTGACAAGGTACAAGCTAGTCTTCCTCAGGACATTCCTCGCCATGGTCCACCAAAGAAGTTGAGGTCACGTGCTCACCGTCATATCCAGAGGTTGTCTTTGGGAAATAGACGTATGAGTGCTGCCAGCATTGCTACAGAGGTTGTAGGGGTGAGGGGGTCAGCCTGTCAGTGCTCAGACCATACGCCGCACACTGCATCAAATTGGTCTGCATGGCTGTCGTCCCAGAAGGAAGCCTCTTCTAAAGATGATGCACAAGAAAGCCCAGCAAACAGTTTTCTGAAGACAAGCAGACTAAGGACATGGATTACTGGAACCATGTCCTGTGGTCTGATGAGACCAAGATAAACTTATTTGGTTCAGATGGTGACAAGCGTGTGTGGGGGCAACCAGGTGAGGAGGACAAAGACAAGTGTGTCTTGTCTACAGTCAAGCATGGTGGTGGGAGTGTCATGGTCTGGGGCTGAGTGCTGCCGGCACTGGGGGGCTACAGATCATTGAGGGAACCATGAATGCCAACATGTACTGTGACATACTGAAGCAGAGCATGATCCCCTCCCTTCGGGACCTCCAAGATGACCACTGCCTTGCTAAAGAAGCTGAAGGTAAAGGCAATGGACTGGCCAAAGCATGTCTCCAGACCTAAACCCTATTGAGCATCTGTGGGGCATCCTCAAACGGAAGGTCTCTAACATCCACCAGCTCCGTGATGTCGTCATGTGGCAACCTGTGAAGCTCTGGTGAACTCCATGCCCAAGAGGGTTAAGGCAGTGCTGGAAAGTAATGGTGGCCACACTTTGGGCCCATTTTGGACATTTTCACTTAGGGGTGTACTGACTTTTGTCAGATATTGTATATATTATATAGTGTGTGTATAATGAGATATATATATATATATATATATATATATATATATATATATATATATATATATATATATATATATATATATATATATATATATATATATATATATATATATATATATAATATACACACACACACACACAGTGGGGACGGAAAGTATTCAGACCCCCTTAAATTTTTCACTCTTTCATTTAAGTTCATTTTTTTTTTTCCTCATTAATGTACACACAGCACCCCATATTGACAGAAAAACACAGAATTGTTGACATTTTTGCAGATTTATTAAAAAATAAAAACTGAAATATCACATGCTCCTAAGTATTCAGACCCTTTGCTGTGACACTCATATATATAACTCAGGTGCTGTCCATTTCTTCTGATCATCCTTGAGATGGTTCTACACCTTCATTTGAGTCCAGCTGTGTTTGATTATACTGATTGGACTTGATTAGGAAAGCCACACACCTGTCTATATAAGACCTTACAGCTCACAGTGCATGTCAGAGCAAATGAGAATCATGAGGTCAAAGGAACTGCCTGAAGAGCTCAGAGACAGAATTGTGGCAAGGCACAGATCTGGCCAAGGTTAAAAAACATTTCTGCTGCACTTAAGGTTCCTAAGAGCACAATGGCCTCCATAATCCCTAAATTGAAGACGTTTGGGACGACCAGAACCCTTCCTAGAGCTGGCCGTCCGGCCAAACTGAGCTATCGGGGGAGAAGAGCCTTGGCGAGAGAGGTAAAGAAGAACCCAAAGATCACTGTGGCTGAGCTCCAGAGATGCAGTCGGGAGATGGGAGAAAGTTGTAGAAAGTCAACCATCACTGCAGCCCTCCACCAGTCGGGGCTTTATGGCAGAGTGGCCCGACGGAAGCCTCTCCTCAGTGCAAGACACATGAAAGCCCGCATGGAGTTTGCTAAAAAAACACCTGAAGGACTCCAAGATGGTGAGAAATAAGATTCTCTGGTCTGATGAGACCAAGATAGAACTTTTTGGCCTTAATTCTAAGCGGTATGTGTGGAGGAAACAAGGCACTGCTCATCACCTGTCCAATACAGTCCCAACAGTGAAGCATGGTGGTGGCAGCATCATGCTGTGGGGGTGTTTTTCAGCTGCAGGGACAGGACGACTGGTTGCAATCGAGGAAAAGATGATAGCGGCCAAGTACAGGGATATCCTGGACGAAAACCTTCTCCAGAGTGCTCAGGACCTCAGACTGGGCCGAAGGTTTACCTTCCAACAAGACAATGACCCTAAGCACACAGCTAAAATAATGGAGTGGCTTCACAACAACTCCGTGACTGTTCTTGAATGGCCCAGCCAGAGCCCTGACTTAAACCCAATTGAGCATCTCTGGAGAGACCTAAAAATGGCCGTCCACCAATGTTTACCATCCAACCTGACAGAACTGGAGAGGATCTGCAAGGAGGAATGGCAGAGGATCCCCAAATCCAGGTGTGAAAAACTTGTTGCATCTTTCCCATCTTTTTTTTATTAACATTTTAAATGTATAACTTTTTTGAATGTAAAGCTGCTCGCTGTCCTGTAACATTGTTGATGATGAAAGGTGGAAATCTCTATGAATGGGGCGGCGTCGCTCATGTGAGGGAAATACAAATCTGGTCTCTGCTATAAAATTTCCATAAACAATATGTTTAATGATTTGCTCCTGCGGTACTCCTCTGACTTTTTAGGGAATGTCTGGCTCAGCTTTGTGTCCATTGTGCTTGGTCTGCAGTATACGAGTTCTATGTATAGATGAGGCCGTGTGACTACAGAGGTCACAAAATGGCAAAATTACACTTACACAAAACAAAGCACAAAAAGACGGAGGTGTATGTACTAACATTATAGGGTTTCCGCTCTCACACTCCAGGCAGATGACAGTTGATGTGAACCTTTCCTGAATGACGACTTGCTGAAGTTGAAACCGAGCATCAGAACGGGGATTGAAGTGACTTTGAACGTGGCATGGTTGTTGGTGGCAGACGGGCTGGTCTGAGTATTTCTGGGATTTTCACGGACAATCATCTCTCGGGGTTACAGAGAATGGTGGGAAAAAGAAAAAATATCCAGTGAGTGGCAGTTGTGTGGAGGAAAATGCCTTGTTGATGTCAGAGGAGAATGGGCAGACTGGTTCCAGATGATAGAAAGGCGACAGTAACTCAACCCCTCGTTACATCCAAGGTATGCAGAATACCATCTCTGAACACACAACACATCCAACCTTGAAACAGGTGGACTACAGCAGCAGAAGACCACACCGAGTGCCACTCCTGTCAGCTAAGAACAGGAGACTGAGGCTACAATTGGCACAGGATCACCAAAATTGGACAATAGAAGATTGGAAAAAACGTTGCCTGGTCTGATGAGTCTGGATTTCAGCTGCGACATTCAGATGGTGGGGTCAGAATCTGGCACATGGATCCATCCTGCCTTGTATCACCGATTCAGGCTGGTGGTGGGTGTGGGGGGTATTTTCTTGGCACACTTTGGGCCCCTTAGTACCAATTGAGCATGGTTTATACACCACGGCCTACCTGAGTATTGCTGCTGACCATGTCCATCCCTTTATGACTACAGTGTCCCCATCTTCTGATGGCTCCTTCCAGCAGGATAATGCACCATGTCACAAAGCTCCAATCATCTCACCACTGGACAATGAGGTCCCTGTCCTCCAATGGCCTCCACACTCACCACATCTCATCCAATAGAGCGCCTTTGGGAGATTGGCATCATGGACGTGCAGCCAACAAATCTGTAGCAACTGCAAGATGCCATCATGTCACTATGGAGCATAATCTCTGAGGAACGTTTCCAACACCTTGTTGAGTCTAGAATGATGGCAAAGTGGGGTCCAACCCGGTACTAGCAAGGGGGACCTAATAATAAAGTGGCTGGTGAGGGTATATGTTCCATGGCTGACATCAAGATGGAAGTGGGTGGCTGCTCTGTCTTACATATGGTAGCCCCAGTGGATGTGCGTTTGCCCCTGGGGTGTAACCTCATCTGGGTGCAGGGTGGACGAGCAGTGTGTTGGCAGCCCTACTCTTGCACCCATCAGTATTCAATTATTAATTTATGTGTTGTTGATCTATTATACACGACATACCACTGCTTTATCCCCGGAAGGAGTTTTTCTGAAACGCGTTGGATTTTGTTCTAATGTCTAAAGTTGAAGCTATGACAGGCATACTACATATATATTTTTATATATATATATATATATATATATATATATAATATTATATTATGGGCACAAAGACAACAAAGGAGTGGCTCAACAAGAAGCACATTAAGGTCATGGAGTGGCCTAGCCAGTCTCCAGACCTTAATCCTATAGAAAATTTATGGAGGGAGCTGAAACTTCGAATTGCCAAGAGACGGCCAATAAGTCTTAAGGATTTAGAGAAGATCTGTAAAGAGGAGTGGACCAAAATCCCTCCTGAGATGTGTGCAAACCTGGTCACCAACCACAAACGTCTGACCACTGTGATCGCCAACAAGGGTTTCTCCACCAACTACTAAGTCATGTTTTGCTTGGGGATCAAATACTTATTTTACTCACTGAACTGCAACTCCATTTATAACATTTGTATTGTGAGTTTTTTGTTTTTTTTTGTTTTTCTGGATTCTTGGTTGATATTCTGTCTCTATCATATAAAATACATCTATGATAAAAATTATAGACCCTTCATCTCTATATAAGTGGGCAAACTTGCACAAACTGCGAGGGGATCAAATCCTTATTTTCCCCATGTAGAGCCACACACCGCGCCAGAATCTCTTGGCTTTTGATCAGTACACCGGTCTCCAGAACATATACACTCTTTTTATATTGTTTGCTCTTTATACTGTTTTATGGCTTTAAAAAATGGCCACCACTGCCTACCCCGCCGCGCTTTCCTTTTTGATTTGCCGCAGCTGAAATGTTTTTTATTCTATTTTCCCTTGACTGTAAACTTTTACTCTCTGGAAGTTACAGTGTCCATCCTTTCTGGAGCTTCTACATAGTGGGCTGAAATAAAGTCTGAACCGTAGATAGTTGTGTTTTGTTTTTGTTATCGTAACTTCCTGGAAGAATTTGTGCCAAGCTTGTGTTCCAGCACTTCCGAACCCTTGCAACCAGAGGTTTTACTACGTTTTAGCCTTTTCTTTTTTCCCAGTTTTGTGTGTGTGTGTGGTGTTTTTCTTTTTTTTTATTTGTTTATTTATATTAACAATTTGCGATCTGGATGTGTTTATTTATTTATTTTGGTTACAATAGGGCGTGTTTGTGTTTTGAGATTAAAAGTCTGAATTTCTGACTTTCAAATTCGGAATTCTGTTTTAAAAAAAGAAATTACGATGGCCCCAGGGTTCTTCCATAGTTTCTTTTTTTGTTTATTTGTTTTCTGCCATTGTAACTTCCTGGAAGAATTTGTGCCAAGCTTGTGTTTTCGCTGAGCGTGTTTTGGCACTTCTGAAACCCTTGCAACCTGAGGTCCTTCCTGCCCACCTCACCTCTACGTCTGAATTCATTATTATAACGTGTTGTGTGAAAGTCATTGCTGCGCATTGTGTGTAATAGACACCCCCCCCCCCCCCCCCCCGATCGCCAGAGACAGAAGGTCGCCTCTCGAGACCAGCAAAGCAAAGGGACAGTCGGTCTATTTCTACAGACATGGAAGTGTGAAGAAAAAAAAAAAAACATAATTTCAGAATACTATTTTTGGAAGGTGTAAAAATGTGTCTAGTGCTGGCGGCGGGAGGTGACGAGAGAGACTCTATTACTGTGATGAGGTGCAACTCCGCTATGGACTGAGTTGTCATATAATATAATATAATATCGTTTTCCCCATATATAGGCATTTTACTACATTTTAGGCTTCCCTTTTTTCCCAGTAGGCCATGGATGGGTTTATCTGTTGTATGTTGTGGTGGTGTTTTTTAACAATTTCCGATGGATTTTTTTTTTTTTTTTGTACTTTTTTTTTTTTTTTTTAGTTTTTTTTGTAATGTAATATAATATAGTTTTTCCCATTTTTATATAGGCATTTTACTACATTTTCTTTTTTCCCAGGGGTGTGTGTGTGTGTGTGTGTGTGTGTGTGTGTGTTTGTGTGGTGTGTGTTTGTTTTTTTTTTTTTTTTTTTGTTTTTTTAAATGTTCTATTTTTTTTTTTTTTTTTTTATTTATTTTAACAATTTGCGATTTGGATGTGTTGTTTTTTTTTTTTTTTTAATGTATTTTTTGTTACAATAGGCCATGTTTGTGTATTTTATATTGCAAAAAAAATTATTAGTGTGTGTATGTGTGTATATATATATATGTATATGTGTGTGTGTGTGTGTGTGTGTGTGTGTGTATATATATATATATATATATATATATATATATATATATATATATATATATATATATATATATATATATATATATATATATATATATATATATATATATATATATATATATATATATATATTTTGTGTGTGTAGTTTTCCCCATATATAGGCATTTTACTACATTTTTAGTCTTCTTTTTTTTTTTTTTTTCTTTCTCTTTTTTCCCAGTTTTGTGTGTGTGTGTGTTTTTTGTTTTTTTTATTTTTCATTTTTTATTTCATTCATTTTAACAATTTGCGATTTTGGATGTGTGGTGTTTTTTTTGGTTACAATAGGCCATGTTAATTTTTTTTTTTTTTTTTGCAATATAAAAAACACAATTAATGTGAATGTGTGTGTGTGTGTGTGTGTGTGTATGTAGTTTTCCCCATATATAGGCATTTTACTACATTTTACATTTTAGTCCTTTTTTTTTTTTTTTTTTTCCCAGTTTTGTGTGTGTTTGGGTTTTTTTTTTTTTTTTTTTTTTTTTTTTTGTTTTCTTAAATTTTTTTTTTAATTTATTTTAACAATTTGTGATTTGGATGTGTGTGGTGTGTGTTTGTTTTTTCTTTTTTTTCTTGGTTACAATAGGCCGTGTTTGTGTTTTGAGATTAAAGGTCCGAATTCTGACTTTCAAAGAATTCTGTAAAAAAAAAAAAAAAAAATTATGAAGCCCCCAGGGTTCTTCCATAGTTTCTTTTTATTGATTACTAAGAATATTTTTTTAAAAATGTAACTACATGATGGCAATTATTTTATGTGGAAAGAAAGTGTGCTTTTGGCAAAATGTTGCTGTGTTTTTGTTTTTTGCGGCACCATTAAAGTCTGACCGCCGTTTCCAAATACTATCATGGAGAAAAGCCTGATGTAGCGTTTCACGCGTCCTGCTATATTTATTAATGCAGAGAGCCACCGATTTAGATGTCGGGTTAAACGTATCTAAGCCTGAAAAAGCCTGATGACTCGGCGGCAGATTTGCACGTTATTATAGTGCATTATTGCGCTGCGACTTCAGACCGATACCGGCGCTCTAACAACCGATTTAAAAATACCACCCAGGTCAGTGGTGCATTATCTCCCAAAAGGCACTTAATTTTTTTTTTTTTTCGCAAATTAAATAACTTTTTTTATTTTTTTCTGTGGAGTGGCTGGTATGGTAAGTCTTCCAAAAAAAAAAAAAAGAAGCATTTAATCTCTTGTAAATTAAAAATGGAAAAAAAAAAACTCCAGCATTGTGTTCCATATGTCAGGTTTTTATAAACACAGCAAGCAGAACAAATCTGAGCGTGGAAATCATTAGCAGGCGGCAGAAAAAGGCTCTTCTCGCCACGAGCCCCGGATCAACCCCACAAACATTTTATTTCCATAAGGTAATAACTTCTCCGCGCATCTTTTATAAAGTAGAATTTGTTCCGAGAGGTGAGCCGTAAAGAATTGCGCAGGCAAACAAACTATAAATAAATTTGTAATTTTAACATGCATTACCATGTAATTGAGAAGAGGTTCACGGATAATCCACGTCCTTTTTGCTCTCGCCCAGCCGCCTGGGAGACGGGTCTTAGCTGAGAAAATCTGGTGAATGGGGAAACTTTTGACTTCTTGATGGGCAACGGGCTTCAGGAGGGGAGGGGACCATACACTGGGTTCAATAGAAGCATCACACAATGGCACAATATAATATTTTTTTTTTTTTTTTTAATCTTTTTTTGTTTTTATCTTTCTTTTTATCATATTTTTTTCTTTCTATTCACATATATATATATATATATATATATATATATATATATATATATATATATATATATATATATATATATATATATATATATATATATATATATATATTATATAAATGTATAATATTTTTGCTTAAGGGCAAGTTCAAGCATGCAGCAGCCCTTGCAATCCACAGTGAATCAATTGGAGGCCAGACAACCCTACCAGAAAGCTTAGCCAGGTCTGTAACCTCACTTTTTTGTGCCCAGTACCATAACCCAATGTTTGGTCACTGACCCGCCCCAGCCTGAGCAGAAGCACGTTGGTGATGTCATCACTTTACTCTGTCCTGGTGTAATCAAGTCCCTAGTGATATCATCTCTTTGCTTTCTCCTGATCTATTCAAGCCTCTAGTGATGTCATCTCTTTGCTCTTTCCCAGTCTAATCAAGCCCCTAGTGATGTCATCTCATTGCCCTCTACCGATCTAATCAAGCCCCTAGTGATGTCCTCTTTGCTCTGTCCTGGATTATCCAAGCCCCTAGTGATGGTGATCTCTTTACTCCCTCAGGGTCTAACCAAGCCCCTAGTGATGTCCTCTCTTTGTTCTCCCCTGGTCTAACCAAGCCTCTAGTGATGTCATCTCATTGCTCTCCCCTGGTCTAACCAAGCCTCTAGTGATGTTCTCTCTTTGCTCTCTACTGGTCTAACCAAGCCCCTAGTGATGTCCTCTCTTTGCTCTCCCCTGGTCTAACCAAGCCCCTAGTGATGTCCTCTCTTTGCTCTCCCCTGGTCTAACCAAGCCTCTAGTGATGTCCTCTCTTTGCTCTCCCCTGGTCTAACCAAGCCCCTAGTGATGTCCTCTCTTTGCTCTCTCCTGGTCTAACCAAGCCTCTAGTTATGTCCTCTCTTTGCTCTCTACTGGTCTAACCAAGCCTCTAGTGATGTCCTCTCTTTGCTCTCTACTGGTCTAACCAAGCCCCTAGTGATGTCCTCTCTTTGCTCTCCCCTGGTCTAACCAAGCCTCTAGTGATGTCCTCTCTTTGCTCTCTACTGGTCTAACCAAGCCCCTAGTGATGTCCTCTCTTTGCTCTCCCCTGGTCTAACCAAGCCTCTAGTGATGTCCTCTCTTTGCTCTCTCCTGGTTTAACCAAGCCTTTAGTGATTGTCAGCTCATTTCTCCCCCTCAGTCTAACCAAGCCTCTAGTGATGTCATCTCATTGCTCTCTCCTGGTCTAACCAAGCCTCTAGTGATGTCAGCTCATTTCTCCCCCTCAGTCTAACCAAGCCTCTAGCGATGTCATCTCATTGCTCTCTCCTGGTCTAACCAAGCCCCTAGTGATGCCATCTCATTGCTCTCTCCTGGTCTAACCAAGCCCCTAGTGATGTCATCTCATTGCTCTCTCCTGGTCTAACCAAGCCCCTAGTGATGTCATCTCATTGCTCTCTCCTGGTCTAACCAAGCCCCTAGTGATGTTATCTCATTGCTCTCTCCTGGTCTAACCAAGCCCCTAGTGATGTCCTCTCTTTGTTCTCTCCTGGTCTAACCAAGCCTCTAGTGATGTAATCTCATTGTTCTATCCTAGTCTAATCAAGCCTCTAGTGATGTAATCTCATTGCTCTATCCTAGTCTAATCAAGCCCCTAATGATGTCATCTCTTTAACAAACAAGGTTGGTCTTTATTGAAAAAATATAGCATGATGCATGTCACGTGACGAAATCAATGCAAAAAGCAATTCTTATGGTAAAACAGTATATAGCAGAAAACATACACAATGCACAGTTATATATTCCTACAGCAGAGGACTATGTAACTAAGTAACCCATATCTTCCTTGGAGGGGAGGAGGGGGTGCTGGGCAGAGGCTCATGCATATCATACCTCATTGTACTTGGAACAAAAACGGACAAGTAGAAGCCATTCTGAAAATCAAGTTTGTTCGGTCCATGGTTACCAGATCCGATCATATTTCCGGGGGCACCCCCTATTTAGTATAGGTCAGCTTATACATAATAAGAAGGAAATCAATAGCTTGGTGTACCGAGGTCGCTGGTCATCATGCTGAATACCCAATAAGGCTAATTTGGCCGACATTGGGACGGAAAATTTCAAGCGAGTACTAATACATTCCATAATTGCAGTACAATATTGCATCAGTTTGAGGCAGGTCCAGAACATGTGGATATAGGTGCTATTAGGGGATTGGCATTGGGGGCAATTCTGTGAGCGCTGTGGATATATCGTATGCAGTCTGAGGCGTATAATAAATTCTATGTAGAAATGAACAAAACAAAAAATGTATCCTAGAGGATATCACCAGTTTAGAACTATCCTCAAAATATTCCTCCCAGGTCTCTCTGTCCAGGCTTGAAATATCAGCCCTTCATTTTTCCCACAGTGCATCCATTTTGGGCGAGTCCATCTTGAGAAGTGCTAAATATAACGAAGAAAGAGGTTTGTCTAAAGATTCCTGTGCTAGCAATTCTTCAATAGCGTCGGCCTTAAAACTAGGGACAGTAGGAAACTCCGCTTTTGCCGCATGAAGCAGCTGAAAGTACCAGAAAACCATCCATCCAGGAAGTCTATATTTAATAGCAAGGTCTCGGAATGACAGCAATGTTCCTGCGGGCATTATATCATTCAGTACCTTTATCCCAAATCGGGCCCAAAGTTGTGGATCCGGAAGCATTCTGAAGTATGGAAGGGAGGGGTTCCCTCACAGCGGACAAAAGGGAGACCGCTTATTGGGATGGAGAAATCGCCGTCTAGCCACCACCCATACCCGTAAGTGATGTCATCTCTTTGCTCTCTCCTGGTCTATTCAACCCCTAGTGATGTCATCTCTTGCTCTTTTGTTCTAACCAAGGCCCTAGGGATGTCCTCTCTTGCTCGTATTTGGTCTAACCAAGCCCCTAGAGATGTCATCTTATTGCTCTCCCCTGGTCTAATCAAGCCCCTCATGATGTCCTCTCTTTGCTCTCTCCCAGTCTTGTCAAGCCCCTAGTGATACTCTCTTATTACTCTGCCGGTCTAATCAAGCCCCTAGTGATGTCATCTCTTTGCTCTCTCCCAGTCTTGTCAAGCCCCTAGTGATGTCCTCTTATTACTCTCTCCAGGTCTAATCAAGCCCTTAGTGATGTCATCACTTTGCTCGCTCCCGGTCTAATCAAGCCCTTAGTGATGTCATCACTTTGCTCGCTCCCGGTCTAATCAAGCCCCTAGTGATGTCATCACTTTGCTCGTCCTGGTCTAATCAAGCCCCTACTGTTCAATATACAGCAATGCAATAGATCCTGATGGACTTACTGAGCTGCCCCTCCCACTCCCAGTTTGAGCGCTGCTGTGCCAGATCAAAGCCAGTTAACAGTAGGACAGTTGCAGTAACTTAGGCTAGTTGTCTTTATTAAAAAAAAAAAAACATGTATTTATTATTATTTTAAGAAAATATCTGGGCTAAACGGTGAGCTTTTCTTATTTGCCTGGAGTTCAACATTAAATGCTTCTTCCGAATATTAAGTGCGAACCATGTGAACGTGATTGCAGAGTTTAAGAAACATTTTTGTGCCTTAGGCAGAACCTTCAGCTCAGCGCCCGCCCTCATTTGCAGTACAGAAGCCAATTCTATTTCTAAGAATATTGCTTATTGCCGGAACAAATGCCCGTCTCGGTTGGGGAAAAGAAGACTTAAATAATTAAAAAGCAAACGTGCACACAGAGGCATGAATTTACGCTCTTCTCTGCAGAGGACCTCTACATTTCACTTTCTGCCTCCATGTTAAGCTGTAGGATTGGAATCTTGGTAATCCTTTTTTTTTTATTTTCATACTGCAGTGGATGTGTTTATTAATGCCAAAGTGGGTTCAGGTGGGGGCAGTACTGGAACCCGGGAAAACGCTGGCTTTACAAGATTGTATTTCCAACATAATCCTGAAATGTCACAATATACAGCAATGGCGTGGTGCTGTGCTCAGCCTTGGACCCGTAAAGGTGATCTTATTAGTATTGCTATCTTAAAGTACTGATGCTGATTTATGTGGTCTGATTCCCAGGCAGGCAGATTCTACAGCCCAGAGGAACTCTATGGTCTCCTTTTGGCTTGTAGTGGAATGTGACACAAGTGTAAATTGAAGCGCCACACTACTGCTAAAAGGTCCATCTATGACTTTATTCCACTGAAAGTCGGGGCAGTCCAAAGAGTATTCCAACACATTTTTGGAGGTCATTTTAATACTGGCAAATGGCCACCCAGTCTCAAATTTTTTGGCAGAGCCTGGTGAGCAGTGGGTCACCGCAGGAACTCCTTTTAGTGACCAGTCTTCATCACAGGAGCCCCTCTTGGTAACCAGTCTTCATCCTGGGAGCCTGTGTTGACGTCCAGTCTTCATCCAAGAGGAGACCCTCTTGGTGCCTAGTCTTTTTATTCTACGAGCCTCTCTTGGGAACCAGTCTTTATTCTACAAGCTTCTCTTGATGACCAGTCTTTATTCCAGGAACCTCTCTTGGCGACCAGTCTTTATTCTATGAGCCTTTCTCGTGACCAGTCTTTATTCTATGAGCCTCTCTTGGAGACCAGTCTTTATTCTACAAGCCTCTCTTGGAGACCAGTCTTTATTCTACAAGCCTCTCTTGGCGACCAGTCTTTATTCTATGAGCCTTTCTTGGTGACCAGTCTTTATTCTACGAGCCTCCCTTGATGACCAGTCTTTATTCTATGAGCCTCTCTTGGAGACCAGTCTTTATTCTATGAGCCTTTCTTGGTGACCAGTCTTTATCCTATGAGCCTCTCTTGGCGACCAGTCTTTATTCCACGAGCCTCCCTTGATGACCAGTCTTTATTCTATGAGCCTCTCTTGATGACCAGTCTTTATTCTATGAGCCTCTCTTGGCGACCAGCCTTTATTCTATGAGCCTCTCTTGGAGACTAGTCTTTATTCTACAAGCCTCTCTTGGAGACCAGTCTTTATTCTACAAGCCTTTCTTGGTGACCAGTCTTTATTCTATGAGCCTCCCTTGATGACCAGTCTTTATTCTATGAGC
The DNA here is from genome assembly GCF_042186555.1 of Aquarana catesbeiana. Lineage (NCBI taxonomy): Eukaryota > Metazoa > Chordata > Amphibia > Anura > Ranidae > Aquarana > Aquarana catesbeiana. The sequence goes on from NW_027362760.1 coordinate 27,538, forward strand.
CTTTCTTGGTGACCAGTCTTTATTCTACGAGCCTCCCTTGATGACCAGTCTTTATTCTATGAGCCTCTCTTGGAGACCAGTCTTTATTCTATGAGCCTTTCTTGGTGACCAGTCTTTATCCTATGAGCCTCTCTTGGCGACCAGTCTTTATTCCACGAGCCTCCCTTGATGACCAGTCTTTATTCTATGAGCCTCTCTTGATGACCAGTCTTTATTCTATGAGCCTCTCTTGGCGACCAGCCTTTATTCTATGAGCCTCTCTTGGAGACTAGTCTTTATTCTACAAGCCTCTCTTGAAGACCAGTCTTTATTCTACAAGCCTTTCTTGGTGACCAGTCTTTATTCTATGAGCCTCCCTTGATGACCAGTCTTTATTCTATGAGCCTTTCTTGGTGACCAGTCTTTATTCTACGAGCCTCCCTTGATGACCAGTCTTTATTCTATGAGCCTCTCTTGGAGACCAGTCTTTATTCTATGAGCCTTTCTTGGTGACCAGTCTTTATTCTATGAGCCTCTCTTGGAGACCAGTCTTTATTCTATGAGCCTTTCTTGGTGACCAGTCTTTATCCTATGAGCCTCTCTTGGCGACCAGTCTTTATTCCACGAGCCTCCCTTGATGACCAGTCTTTATTCTATGAGCCTCTCTTGATGACCAGTCTTTATTCTATCAGCCTCTCTTGGCGACCAGCCTTTATTCTATGAGCCTCTCTTGGTGACCAGTCTTTCGTTTTAATTCAGTTGATTCGTTCAATTCATATTCGGAATTCGTATTCAGAATTCTTATTCTGAATTTTCGCATTTTCTTCAAATTTACTGATTTTTTTTTTTATTTTTTTTTTTATTCGAAACGTTAAACGATCAATAATAATTTTTCAAATCTGTCGAAATGAAAATGTTATATTGGTTTCAATTTTAATGCAGCAAAGTGAACAAACAAAAGAAAAATCTTAAATGATTACAATGACTCTTTTTAAATCACCTTTTGGCTTAACAAAAACAGCATTATTTTGAAATGGTACTCTAATAGCACACACAGTCTTTGATTTCAGCAATATGTGTACAGTTAGAATTCGACTGGAGCTCAATGTAACATTTGATTCGAATTTCCGAAATTCGGCCGAATTTCCGAAATTCGGACGAATTTCCGAAATTCGGCCGAATTTCCGAAATTCGGACGATTTTCGTTACGTTATTCGGAGCATTTGGTAAAATTTGTTTTATATTGTAATTTTGGGTATTCGGATATATCTGAATAATGAAAAATTTGTCCGAAATATTAATTTGAAACAAAGTGAACCGCACATGTCTACTGATAATGGGGTACTTATGGTGTGACTAAATCCCCATATTTACTTATTATGATCGGGCGTTTTTAAGTAGCCTTGCAAGATTTGAAAGCAACCTTTTTTTTGTGTATCTCTGCGCTATTTTATATGGTTCAATTTGTATATTGGTCTTTATAGCAGCACCAACCTTAGAAATTTATGTTTAGGGTGTGCCCCCCAATCTTTTGTTTGTTACTTCTGACATCATCGAGAGGCCCGTTGGCTCTTCGGGGTTCAGGCAAACGACGTGCATGCAGGGCCGTCTTTTCGCATGGGCACGCTGGGCAGTTGCCCGGGAGCCCCACTTGCCTAGGGGGCCCCACCTGCCCAGCGACCCCAGCCAGAGCCAGATTGGCCTACCAGGATACCGGGAAATTTCCCAGTAGGCCGCCTGCCCTGAGGCCGCTTTGAGTTGCGGCTGCAGCGCTCCGCTCTTTCCCTCTCTCCTCCTGTGTATCACGGAGCTGGCTGGGTCTGTGTTCAGTGGCCGCGCTGTAACAAGGTCCCGCCCCCTAGACCGCCTCGTGTAATAGTAGATTGAATCAGTGTTCCGCCTATCACACGAGCCAGTCTAGGGGGGGTGGGACCTTGTTACAGCGCGGCCACCGAACACAGATCCAGCCAGCCCTATGATACACTGGAGGAGATGCCCGCTGTGTGTGTAATCAGGCGATGGGGAGTCTGTTTTATTTGGCACAGTGAGGCTGCATTCATGGGCGCAGTGAGATTGCATTCATGGATGCAGTGAGACTGCATTCACGGGCACAGTGAGGCTGCATTCACGGGTACAGTGAGGCTGCATTGGTAGGCACAGTGAGGCTTCAATGGTGGGCACAGTGAAGCTGCATTCATGGTCACAGTGAGGCTGCAATGGTGGGTACAGTGAGGCTGCATTCACGGGCACAGGGAGGCTGCAATGGTGGACACAGTGAGGCTGCATTAATGGACACAGTGAGGCTGCATTCACGGGCACAAAGCTGCATTTAATGGGGCTACCATGCGTGATTGTGTAGACAGGGCCCCAGTGCACTGTATTGCCCTGCAATGTAATGCTCTTAAGATGGCACTGCGTGCATGGAGGGGCGGAGGGGGGAACGATTTTGTTTAAAAAATAAAACTCTACCCTATTGCTATAGAGGCGGGGGACAAGAGAAGGGAAGTTAACACAGAGGGTGTAAATCCACTTTCAGTTGATATTTTTGTTACTATGCTAAACCTTGACAGTGAAGCTAGACTTCTGTTTTTTTTATTTTATTTTTTCCCCCTTGTCGTTTCCTGGGAAACATCCAGGGAACGCTGGACACGTCTCTCATTGGCTCACCCAATCTTCCCAGGGCTGATTTTTCAAAGACCTGTATTTAAATAGAAACAATGGGATGGATTTAGTAATGGAGTAGAGAGGTGTTTCTCAACCAAGGTTCCATTTGGGTTCCCCTGGCATGCCAGGAGCACGAGACCCAGTTTGCTCTGGATCAGAGGTGGATGTGAGGACTCTTTGGTGATGAGGAGAATCTTTGGTGATGGGGAGACCCTCATGTGGAGGGGGTTGTCATGTAAAAGGGGACTCTGATGTGATGAAGGACTTTGACTCTTATGGGGGTCTCCTGTGGTTATGTGTGGGGGTCCTCTGATGTATAGTGTGGTCTGGGTAAGGTGGTTGTGTGCATTGTCCCAGGCTTAGGCTTCCCATTCATAACTAACATCTTAGGTTTTTTTTACATCTTAGATTGGGAGTCTTTGAGATTTTGCATACTTTTCTAAATGGTGCCGTGACTGAACAAAAGTATGAGAAACGCTGGAGAAGAGCATGTTCGCTTTGCAAACAATAGCCAATGATGTTCAAGGATAATTTAAAGGGTTAGTTCACCTTTTTGAAAAAAAAACTGTGCAGTCAAGGATAAAAAAAAAAACACAGTTCATCTTAGAAAAATTGAACTTGGTTTACACGACCCTACCAGTAAACCAAGCTCGGCCTTTCCCAAGCCTTGCCAAAACTCCCATCCTGGCAAGGATGTTGAGATGCACTGTCCATTGACGGCTCCTCCAACAACATTGCATTGATCTCATGCACAATGCGCTCCTCCAGCTTCTGCAATGCAGCGAGGGGTACGCACTGCGCAGACATTGGTTTGTTAGCAAAGGAGAGTGCTTGTCCCTGTCATGGTAGGGGAAGCGCTCAATAGACAATAGACAAGGAGGATTGGTCAGAATGGAGTTTTTGGCCAAGATTTGGAAAAGTTCCATTTTCTATACCAGAAAATCCTTTTTTTTTTTTTTTTTTTTTTTTTCTTTTAATACTGGATCCCCTCGACTGCAAAGTTATTTATTTTATTTTATTTTTTTTTTCTTTTGTCAAATTTTAAAGCGCATTCAGCCAGAGATCTTCATAATGCTCCTAAATCATTATCTTGCTCCAATTCTCTTTTCAAATAGAGAGTAATATCACTGATAGGCAAGAGGTTTAATACAAATTGTCTGCAAAAGTGATAATGGCTTCTCGCACCATCCACCCCCACCCCCAGTCACAGAGCGACGCTGAGAAAAGGCTGAGTTAAAGCAGTTTCTTAAGCTGAATAGAGGCTTAAAGGGAACCTGTGCCCATGAGGGCCCAATAGGCCTTTTCCAATATAACAATAATTTTAGATTTAGATTTAGACTTTAAGTAAGCAAAATTTCTTTCGTAGTAGCTATTACCTATGTATTAGTGCTGGCCCCAAGCACCAGTGATGTCACATGGGAGGAAGGTAAGTACTGGATTTTTTATAATCGATCTTAGTTCAGGGATCCTAATGGCTGAACTAAGTGGCTGGTGAGCAATGTGATCGAACAGGTTAACTTTAACACTAGTGAATTGCCACCCAGTCTCAGAAACCCGATGGCAAGGCTTGGTGAGCAGTCTTCATGTCAGGAGCTCCTCTTGATAAACGGTCTTCTTCCCAGGAGCTCCTCTTGGTGAGCAGTCTTCATCCCAGGAGCTCTTCTTGGTGAGCAGTCTTCATCCCAGGAGCTCCTCTTAGTGAGCAGTCTTCATCCCAGGAGCTCTTCTTGGTGAGCAGTCTTCATCCCAGGAGCTCTTCTTGGTGAGCAGTCTTCATCCCAGGAGCTCTTCTTGGTGAGCAGTCTTCATCCCAGCAGCTCTTCTTGGTGAGCAGTCTTCATCCAAGGAGCTCCTCTTGGTGAGCAGCCTTCATCCCAGGAGCTCCTCTTGGTGAGCAGCCTTCATCCCAGGAGCTCCTCTTGGTGAGCAGCCTTCATCCCAGGAGCTCCTCTTGGTGAGCAGCCTTCATCCCAGAAGCTCCTCTTGGTGAGCAGCCTTCATCCCAGGAGCTCCTCTTGGTGAGCAGTTTTCATCCCAGGACCTCCTCTTGGTGAGCAGTTTTCATCCCAGGACCTCCTCTTGGTGAGCAGTTTTCATCCCAGCAGCTCCTCCTTGGTGAGCAGTTTTCATCCCAGCAGCTCCTTCTTGGTGAGCAGTCTTCATCCCAGCAGCTCCTCTTGGTGAGCAGTCTTCATCCCAGCAGCTCCTCTTGGTGAGCAGTCTTCATCCCAGCAGCTCCTCTTGGTGAGCAGTCTTCATCCCAGCAGCTCCTCTTGGTGAGCAGTAGGGATGAGCTTCGTGTTCGAGTCGAACCCATGTTCGACTCGAACATCGGCTGTTCGATCGTTCGCCGAATTGCGAACGTTATGGGCCGTTCGCGCTAAATTCGTGTGGCGCGTCACGGCCCATAATTCACTGCGGCATCGCAGTGCATTGCTGGCTGATGATTGGCCAAGCATGCACTATGACCCGCATGCTTGGCCAATCACAGCGCTGTCAGTAGAGAGAGCTGTAATTGGCCAAAGCCAGGGTGGCTTTGGCCAATTACGGCTCAGGGCATTTAGTACACACCCCACACTATATAAGGCCGCCTGCACGGCGGCCCTGTGTAGTGTGTGTTCCGGTGTGCTGAGAGATAGAGAGAGAGAGAGACAGTGTCATTTGATTTGAGTTAGATAGATTAGGCAGAACAGTCAGTCAGTTAGCTGCACTTACAGTGTATTGTGTATATATATGCATCCCAGGTGTTGCATATATATATATACACTGTATTCAGTTTAGCTAGATCCGTTCCTGTTATCTTCTATCTAGACTATTTACATTTAATGCAGTGCGTCCTGCTCACAGTGTTCAGCTAGATCCGTTCCTGTTAAATTCCTACTGACCGGCAGGCTTGTCTGGTTACAGTATATAAAGCTACCTGAAGAAAATTACAGGTGTTCTATTTGATCCTATTAGTACCACGGTCAGGCAGCTAGACTATTTACATTTAGTACAGTGTGTCCTGCTCACAGTGTTCAGCTAGATCCGTTCCTGTTATCTTCCTACTGACAGGCAGGCTTGTCTGGTTACAGTATATAAAGCTACCTGAAGAAAATTACAGGTGTTCTATTTGATCCTATTAGTACCACGGTCAGGCAGCTAGACTATTTACATTTAGTACAGTGTGTCCTGCTCACAGTGTTCAGCTAGATCCGTTCCTGTTATCTTCCTACTGACAGGCAGGCTTGTCTGGTTACAGTATATAAAGCTACCTGAAGAAAATTACAGGTGTTCTATTTGATCCTATTAGTACCACGGTCAGGCAGCTAGACTATTTACATTTAGTACAGTGCGTCCTGCTCACAGTGTACAGCTAGATCCGTTCCTGTTATCTTCCTACTGACAGGCAGGCTTGTCTGGTTACAGTATATAAAGCTACCTGAAGAAAATTACAGGTGTTCTATTTGATCCTATTAGTACCACGGTCAGGCAGCTAGACTATTTACATTTAGTACAGTGCGTCCTGCTCACAGTGTACAGCTAGATCCGTTCCTGTTATCTTCCTACTGACAGGCAGGCTTGTCTGGTTACAGTATATAAAGCTACCTGAAGAAAATTACAGGTGTTCTATTTGATCCTATTAGTACCACGGTCAGGCAGCTAGACTATTTACATTTAGTACAGTGCGTCCTGCTCACAGTGTTCAGCTAGATCCGTTCCTGTTATCTTCCTACTGACAGGCAGGCTTGTCTGGTTACAGTATATAAAGCTACTTGAAGAAAATTACAGGTGTTCTATCCCAGCTTAGTGCAGCTACAGGCCATTAGTATGTCTGGAAGGCCAAGAAGGAGAGGCAGACAGTCACAAGCCAATAAGAGAGGGCAAGCAGGCTCTGTGTCTAGTGCTGGTCGTGGAGACGGTGCATCCTCATCAGCACGTGGCCATGGGACACGCTTGGCCTTTTTTTCGGCAGCTGGCCATGTTGAGCCGCAACATGCGGAAGACTTGGTCGAGTGGATGACCAAGCCGTCCTCATCCTCCTCATCCTCTCTCACCCATGCCCAGGGTGCTTTGTCTGGCAAAGCAGCGGCCTCTTCCCTCAGCTCAATGTCATCAGTGACTCCTTCCCTAGCTCCACCATGTCCTCATGAGGATTCCCTCGAACTGTTTGACCACAGTGTTGGGTACATGCTCC
>NC_022696.1:0-18241 GCF_042186555.1 Aquarana catesbeiana
GCTTTTAAAGGAAAAGAGCCCTCCACTGGTCTTAGGCGCCAGCATCTCTTGGTGCAAGTCCAAGTAAAAGCTATGCCTTGATAGCTTAAACTAAAGCACCGGTCTTGTAAGCCGGAGACTGTAGCCTAACCCCTACTCAAGGCTTCAGGACAAAAGGACTTTAACCTTTACCACCGGTCCCCAAAACCGGCATTCTACCTAAACTATATCCTGTACTCTTATAGCTTAATATTAAAGTATAGCGCTGAAAACGCTAAGATGAACCCTAAAAAGTTCTAGGGGTACAAAGGTTTGGTCCTAGCCTTATTATCAACTGTTTCTCAACTTACACATGCAAGTATCAGCACACCCGTGAGAACGCCCTTTAAATCTTACCCAGATAAAGGAGCTGGTATCAGGCACAAACCCACCGCCCACAACACCTAGTCTCACCACACCCTCAAGGGTAATCAGCAGTGATTAATTTTGCGTATGAGCGTCAGCTTGACTCAGTTAGAGAAAAGAGGGCCGGCTAACCCGGTGCCAGCCGCCGCGGCTACACCGTGGGGCTCGAGTTGATAGTCATCGGCGTTAAGCGTGATTAAAGTTATTACAAATTAAGGTTAAATTAATACTTAGTAGTTTTATGCTTGTTATTAAGAAATCCACAAACGAAAGTTACCCTAATTATTATGCTTGAATACACGACAGCTAGGAAAACAAACTGGGATTAGATACCCCACTATGCCTAGCCGTAAACAATTAATTTACACCAATAAGCGCCAGGGAATTACGAGCAATGCTTAAAACCCAAAGGATTTGACGGTGTCCCACCCCACTAGAGGASCCTGTTCTATAATCGATGATCCCCGATATACCCGACCATTTCTCGCTTATCAGTCTGTATACCTCCGTCGAAAGCTTACCATGTGAACGCTTSCAKTAGGCTTAATGACCTAACACGTCAATACGTCAGGTCAAGGTGCAGCTTAAGAAATGGGAAGTAATGGGCTACAATTTCTAATCTAGAACAAACGAAAGACTATATGAAATTATAATCATGAAGGTGGATTTAGTAGTAAAAAGAAAATAGAGTGTTCTTTTTAACCCGGCTCTGGGACGCGTACACACCGCCCGTCACCCTCTTCGATAGTATCTCACCCCGTTCCTAACCCCCTATTACATTTTAGAAGAGGCAAGTCGTAACCTGGTAAGTGTACTGGAAAGTGCCCTTGGTTTATACAAAATGTAGCTTAACCAAAGCCTCTCGCTTACACCGAGAAAATGTCCGTTTAACCCGAACCGTTTTGAGCCCAAAATCTAGCCTACACACATTCGCATGACCCCCTTACCCCTAGCCTCTAAACAAATCATTTTAACATTATAGTACAGGCGATCGAAAAATTTCTAAGCGCTTCAGACAAAGTACCGCAAGGGAAAGATGAAATAGAAATGAAATAATCTTAAAGCCCTAATCAGCAGAGATAACCTCTCGTACCTTTTGCATCATGGTCTAGCCAGTCTACTCAAGCAAAATAAAACTTTTTAGTTTGCCCTCCCGAAACTAAGTGAGCTACTTCAGAACAGTCCTATGGGACCAACCCATCTCTGTTGCAAAAGAGTGGGAAGATTCTTAAGTAGAGGTGATAAGCCTACCGAACTTAGAGATAGCTGGTTGTTCAGGAAAAGAGTCTTAGCTCTACCTTAAGCTCTCTCTATTAAACTAAGAAATCCCAAAGCTTAAGAGCTATTCAAATAAGGCACAGCTTATTTGAAACAGGAAACAACCTCTAACACCGGGTGAATTATAGTAATCTCAATAAAGTGGGCCTAAAAGCAGCCACCTTTCAAAAAGCGTTAAAGCTTAACTATAAATTACTAATAATACCTAAAATATTAATTAACCCTTCATTCCTACTGAACTATTTTATATCCCTATAAAAGCAATTATGCTAGAACTAGTAACAAGAAATTGATTTTCTCCTAAATGTAAGTATAAACCAAAATGGACCATCTGTTGGTGATTAACGCAAATGCAAAATCTATAGCAACATAACTAGAAAACCCTATAACTACAAACGTTAACCTTACACTAGAACATTCCAGGAAAGATTAAAAGAGAAAGAAGGAACTCGGCAAATTTTAGCCTCGCCTGTTTACCAAAAACATCGCCTCTTGATAAAACATAAGAGGTCCAGCCTGCCCAGTGACAAAGTTCAACGGCCGCGGTACCCTAACCGTGCGAAGGTAGCATAATCACTTGTCCTTTAAATAGGGACTTGTATCAACGGCACCACGAGGGCTATACTGTCTCCTTTCTCCAATCAGTGAAACTGATCTCCCCGTGAAGAAGCGGGGATTATAATATAAGACGAGAAGACCCCATGGAGCTTTAAACTCATCATACACCTCTATGCCCTATATCAACTTACACAAGAAACCTGTATGCTAGTTTTAGGTTGGGGGGACCACGGAGTATAATTAAACCTCCATAACAAATGGGCTAACACCCTTATCTACGAGATACACCTCTAAGAATTACTAAACTAATGTTTAATGACCCAATAATTTGATCAATGAACCAAGTTACCCTGGGGATAACAGCGCAATCTACTTCAAGAGCCCCTATCGACAAGTAGGTTTACGACCTCGATGTTGGATCAGGGTATCCTAGTGGTGCAGCCGCTACTAATGGTTCGTTTGTTCAACGATTAAAACCCTACGTGATCTGAGTTCAGACCGGAGTAATCCAGGTCGGTTTCTATCTATAAAGTGCTTCCCCTAGTACGAAAGGACCGGGGCAACATGGCCAATGTTTTTAAACAAGCCATATTCTCTCACTAATGAAATAATCTTAATTGGACAAGACCTATTATATAGTTCTAAATCAGAACATGTTAGTATGGCAGAGCTTGGTTATGCAAAAGATCTAAGCCCTTTAAACCGGGGTTCAAATCCCCTTACTAACTATAAAACTTTTATTCATATATCTTCTACCTCTACTTTATATTGCTCCTATTCTCCTCGCAGTGGCATTTTTAACTTTAATTGAACGAAAAATCCTTGGTTATATACAACATCGTAAAGGTCCTAATGTTGTAGGACCATTTGGACTTCTACAACCTATTGCTGATGGCGTAAAACTATTTATTAAAGAACCAATTCGTCCATCAACATCTTCCCAACTCCTATTTATTCTAGCACCAACCTTAGCTCTAGCCCTCGCTATAATTATGTGGACTCCATTCCCTCTCCCCATCCCTTACTCGAATCTAAACCTTAGCATTTTATTTATCCTCGCCATCTCCAGCTTAACCGTTTATACAATTTTAGGGTCAGGTTGAGCCTCTAATTCTAAGTATGCCTTAATTGGCGCCCTCCGGGCCGTCGCCCAAACGATTTCCTACGAAGTCACCTTAGCCCTGATTATTTTATGCTCTGTCCTCCTGGCAGGAGGATTTACCCTCTCTGCCTTCGCTATTTCACAGGAATTTACATGATTTATTTTACCCCTATGACCAATATTCCTTATATGATTTGTCTCCACTCTTGCTGAAACTAACCGAGCCCCATTTGACCTCACAGAAGGTGAGTCAGAACTAGTTTCGGGGTTTAATGTTGAATATGCGGGAGGCCCCTTCGCCTTATTTTTCCTAGCAGAATATGCTAATATTTTAATGATAAATACCCTCTCAACTATTATTTTTTTAGGTTCCTGTATATCATCACTAACCCTAACCACATCTCTACTCATAACTAAAGCCTCAATTTTATCCCTCTGCTTCTTATGAGTCCGAGCTTCATATCCACGATTTCGCTATGATCAACTTATACACCTTGTATGAAAAAACTTTCTCCCACTTACACTTGCCCTAGTTATTCTATATGTTTCTATACCAATCTCCCTCCTCTTCACTCCTCCCCTACCATGGAAGCGTGCCTGAAAGTTAAGGACCTCCTTGATAGGGAGGCTTATAGGGGTTCAAACCCCCTCACTTCCTCTAAAGAGATAGGAATTGAACCTATACTTAAGAGATCAAAACCCTTTGTACTTCCTTTATACTACTCCTTAGTAAGGTAAGCTAAATAAGCTTTTGGGCCCATACCCCAACAATGTTGGTTAAAATCCTTCCTTTACTAATTAATCCTCTTGCCCTAACAATTTTCCTACTAAGTTTAGCTATCGGGACTACTATTACCCTATCTAGCTTCCACTGACTCCTCGCCTGAATTGGCCTAGAAATTAATACTCTTGCTATTATTCCCCTTATAACCAAAACGCCTCATCCACGAGCTATTGAAGCCGCCACAAAATATTTTCTAACCCAAGCCGCAGCCTCCGCCTTAGTATTATTTTCAAGCCTCATTAGTGCATGACAAACTGGAGAATGAAGTATTAACTCTCTTATAGATTTACCAATAAACATCCTCTCTATCGCCCTAATAATAAAACTCGGTTTGGCCCCGCTACACTTCTGAATGCCTGAAGTTCTTCAAGGAATTTCCCTCCCCACGGGACTCATCTTATCGACCTGACAAAAAATTGCCCCTATAGCCCTTCTCCTTCAAACTTCTCACCTTATTAACCTCAACCTAACTATTGCCCTAGGTCTTACATCTATTATAGTTGGGGGCTGAGGCGGAATTGGTCAAACTCAACTTCGAAAGATTATGGCCTTTTCTTCTATTGGTCACCTAGGATGAATTATTGTCATTTTAAAATTTGATCCACAACTTTCCTTATTAAACTTCGTATTATACATTATTATGACAGCCGCCATATTTATATCCCTAACTACCATTTCTGCCACAAAAATGTTGGAAATCTCTACCTCATGATCAAAAACCCCTGCTCTCACCACAACCACCATACTTATTCTATTATCCTTGGCAGGACTCCCCCCCCTTACAGGCTTTACCCCAAAACTCTTAATTACCTTAGAACTAGTGAAACAAAATGCAACCCTCCTTGCCGTGATAGTCATGTTTATTTCCCTATTAGCTTTATTTTTTTATATCCGACTGACATATGTGGTTACCCTAACTCTCTCCCCAAATACCCCCAACTCATTACTCACTTGACGAACTGCCTCTCGATCTTACTCAACAACTGCTATTATAAATACCATGGCACTTATCCTTCTTCCCATTACCCCAACTTCTCCTTCTCTTATAGAAACTTAGGCTAGCACAGACCAAAGGCCTTCAAAGCCTTAAGCGGAGGTTAAACTCCTTCAGTTTCTGTAGGACTTGCAGGATATTAACCTACATCTCCTGAATGCAACTCAGGCCCTTTAAATTAAGATAAAGCCCTCTAGAATGACGGGCCTCGATCCCGTAATATTTTAGTTAACAGCTAAACACTCTATCCAGCGAGCTTCATTCTACTTCTCCCGCTTATAAAAAAACGGGAGAAGCCCCGGCAGGTATTATACTGCATCTTGGGGTTTGCAACCCCACGTGTTGACACCCCAAGGCCTGGTAAAGAGGGGACTCAAACCTCTGTCTTCGAAGCTACAATTCGCCGCCTGCTCGGCCACTTTACCTGTGATATTCACCCGTTGATTTTTCTCTACTAACCATAAAGATATCGGAACCCTGTACTTAGTCTTCGGTGCCTGAGCCGGGATAGTCGGAACAGCCCTAAGTCTGCTGATTCGCGCAGAACTAAGCCAGCCAGGAACCCTCCTTGGCGACGATCAAATCTACAATGTTATCGTTACTGCTCACGCATTTGTTATAATTTTCTTCATAGTTATGCCTATCCTAATTGGAGGCTTTGGAAACTGACTAGTCCCCTTAATGATTGGGGCCCCCGATATAGCCTTCCCCCGAATAAATAACATGAGCTTTTGACTTCTCCCTCCATCCTTCTTTCTTCTACTAGCTTCTTCCACAGTTGAAGCCGGGGCTGGCACAGGCTGAACAGTCTACCCCCCTCTAGCTGGGAACCTAGCCCACGCAGGCCCATCTGTAGATCTAGCTATTTTCTCGCTACATTTAGCTGGGGTATCCTCTATTCTAGGGGCTATTAATTTTATTACTACAATTATTAATATGAAGCCATCCTCAACTACACAATACCAAACACCTTTATTCGTCTGATCAGTTTTAATCACCGCAGTCCTACTACTTTTATCCCTTCCAGTACTAGCTGCCGGAATTACTATACTCCTCACAGATCGAAACCTAAACACCACATTTTTCGACCCGGCAGGAGGCGGAGATCCTGTTCTTTACCAACATCTATTCTGATTTTTTGGTCACCCCGAAGTGTACATCCTCATTCTCCCCGGTTTTGGTATTATCTCTCATGTTGTAGCCTATTACTCAAATAAAAAAGAACCATTCGGTTATATGGGCATGGTTTGAGCAATACTCTCAATCGGCCTTTTGGGCTTTATCGTATGAGCCCACCACATATTCACTACTGACCTTAATGTAGACACACGAGCCTACTTCACCTCTGCTACAATAATTATTGCCATCCCAACAGGAGTTAAAGTTTTTAGCTGGCTAGCTACAATGCATGGAGGAATTATTAAATGAGACGCCCCTATACTTTGGGCCCTAGGATTTATTTTTCTTTTCACGGTTGGGGGATTAACCGGTATTGTTCTAGCCAACTCCTCTATCGATATTGTTCTTCATGACACATACTATGTAGTTGCCCACTTCCACTATGTCCTGTCTATAGGGGCAGTTTTTGCTATTATGGCCGGATTCGTACACTGATTCCCATTATTCACAGGATTTACTCTCCACAAACTATGAGCCAAGATCCACTTTGTTGTTATATTCACCGGGGTTAATCTAACATTTTTCCCACAACATTTTCTCGGCCTAGCCGGAATGCCCCGCCGTTATTCAGACTACCCAGATGCTTATACCCTATGAAATACGGTTTCATCTATTGGCTCATTAATCTCCCTTGTAGCCGTAGTAATGATAATATTTATTATTTGAGAAGCTTTCGCTGCTAAACGCCTCTTTACAGGAGCAGAATTAACCTCAACTAATATTGAATGATTACTAGGTTTCCCTCCCCACTATCATACATTTGAAGAATCCACTTTCTCTATTAAACTAGCACGAGAAAGGAGGGAATTGAACCCCCGTACCCTGGTTTCAAGCCAGACACATAACCTCTCTGTCACTTTCTTGAGGGATTAGTTAAATTCATAACACTGCCTTGTCAAGACAGAATCACTAGTTAAATCCTTGTACCCCTCTATGGCACACCCCACCCAACTTGGCTTCCAAGACGCAGCCTCCCCCATTATAGAAGAACTCCTCCATTTTCATGATCACGCCCTAATAGCAGTACTGTTAATTAGTATGCTTGTCTTATATATTATTTCTGTTTTAATAACAACTAAGCTTTCTAGCACTAACACAATTGATGCTCAAGAAATTGAAATAGTCTGAACAATTATACCTGCCATCATCCTTATTGTAATTGCCCTCCCATCTCTTCGCATCCTTTATTTAATAGATGAAATTAGTAACCCAGATATAACTGTAAAAACAATTGGACATCAATGATACTGAAGTTATGAGTACTCAGACTTTACTGACCTAAATTTTGATTCTTATATAACCCCCACCAAAGACTTAGAACCTGGTCACTTCCGCCTCCTAGAAGTAGATAACCGAATAGTCACTCCTATCGGAACAGCCGCACGAATCCTAATCACCGCTGAAGATGTTCTTCACTCTTGAGCTGTACCTGCCCTAGGAGTTAAATCAGACGCAATTCCAGGTCGACTAAACCAAACCTCCTTCCTCATCGCTCACCCCGGAGTTTATTATGGTCAATGCTCCGAAATCTGTGGAGCCAATCATAGCTTTATACCTATTGTAGTTGAAGCCCTACCAGTTACAAATTTCTTAAACTGAATTAATACTACTCAAAACGCCTCATTAAGAAGCTGTAGGTTAGCAACAGCCTTTTAAGCTGTAGATAGGTGATTCCAACCACCCTTAGTGACATGCCCCAGCTTAATCCATTACCATGACTCTTCTATCTCTTTATAGCATGATTAATTTTTCTTCTATTGACCCCAACTAAAATTTTAAACCACACTAATCTTAATGAACCAGGATCTAAAAGTACTAAGACAAACAAATTTATATGAACCTGACCATGATAACAGACTTATTCAGCCAATTTGCCTCCACAACTTCACTAGGCATCCCCCTCATCCTTGTAGCTATATTAACCCCCTGATTATTATTCCCCACACCCTCTACTAAATGGGTAAGCAATCGCCTTCTGACTTTTCAAAACTGATTTTTAACCTTATTTACTAAACAACTCCTGTTACCCCTAAATACGCCAGCCCATAAATGGGCCTTCCTTCTAGCCTCCTTGATAGTTTTTCTCCTAAGCATAAACTTACTAGGCCTATTACCCTATACATTTACGCCAACAACTCAACTATCTATTAATTTAGGATTAGCTGTTCCTCTCTGATTGGCCACAGTTCTTACAGGTTTCCGCAACCAATTTAACCACTCTCTTGCCCATTTTCTTCCAGAAGGCACCCCCGCCCCCCTTATTCCAGTCCTTATTTTAATTGAAACTATCAGTTTATTCATCCGACCTTTAGCCCTTGGAGTTCGACTCACCGCCAACCTAACCGCTGGCCATTTGCTCATTCATCTGATTTCCTCAGCTGTATCAGCCATCTTCCCTTTATCAATCTCGGCCTCCCTATTAACCTTTACAGTCTTAATTCTTCTCACAATCCTAGAAATTGCAGTTGCCATAATTCAAGCCTATGTCTTCGTTTTACTTCTGAGCCTATATCTACAAGAAAATACTTATGGCCCACCAAGCTCACGCCTTTCACATAGTTGACCCCAGCCCTTGGCCTCTAACAGGAGCCGCCGCAGCTTTTTTAGTGACATCCGGTCTTGCTGCCTGATTCCATTTTAATACTTCTATTATTTTAGCCTTAGGCCTTACTCTAATATTATTAACTATATACCAATGATGACGAGATGTTGTCCGCGAAGGGACCTTCCAAGGCCATCACACTCCACCAGTACAGAAAGGCCTCCGCTACGGTATAATTTTATTTATCACCTCTGAAGTCTTCTTCTTCATCGGCTTTTTCTGGGCATTTTATAACGCTAGCCTAGCACCCACCCCCGAAGTAGGTGAATGCTGACCACCTACAGGTATTATTCCATTTAACCCCTTTGAAATTCCGCTTCTCAACACTGCAGTCCTCCTCGCCTCGGGTGTATCTGTTACATGAGCTCACCATAGTATTATGCAAGCCGACCGCAAAGGAGCTCTTCAGGCCCTTGCCATTACGGTTACCCTGGGCCTTTATTTTACTCTTCTTCAGGCTATAGAATATTATGAAGCCCCATTCACAATTGCAGACGGAATTTACGGAACCACCTTTTTTGTAGCTACTGGCTTCCACGGTTTACACGTTATTATTGGTTCAATTTTTCTTATTACATGTCTTCTCCGCCAACTATTCTTTCATTTTACTTCACAACACCACTTTGGCTTTGAAGCCGCCGCATGATACTGACACTTTGTAGATGTTGTTTGACTTTTCCTCTACGTTTCGATCTACTGATGAGGCTCATATTTTCTTAGTATAATAGTATAGATGACTTCCAATCACCTGGTCTTGGTTAAACCCCGAGAGAAAATAATGCTAATATTCTTCTCCATCGCCTCCATTCTATCAGTAATTTTAGCTATCATTAGCTTCTGACTCCCACTGATAACCCCAGATACAGAGAAATTATCCCCGTATGAATGCGGCTTCGACCCCCTAGGATCCGCTCGCCTCCCTTATTCTATACGATTTTTTCTTGTGGCTATCCTCTTTCTCCTATTTGATCTAGAAATCGCATTGCTTCTCCCCACTCCTTGAGCCACTCAACTTCCCACCCCCACCCTAACCATTATCTGGGCCTCCATTATTATTGTTCTTTTAACCCTAGGGTTCATTTATGAATGACTCCAAGGAGGCCTAGAATGAGCTGAATGGGGCACTAGTCCAAGAAAGACAGCTGATTTCGACTCAACTAATTATGGTTTAAATCCATAGTACCCCTGTGATTATTCTTTTAATTATAATATTTTCTATTGTTCTTGCAGGCCTATCATTTCACCGCATGCATCTTTTATCCGCCCTTTTATGCTTAGAAGGAATAATACTTACTATCTTTATTGGTCTCAGCCTCTGACCTAATCAATTATCCACAAGCCCCCTTATAACCCCCTTAATTATATTAACAATATCGGCCTGTGAAGCAGCACTAGGCTTATCCCTAATAATCGCTACAGCCCGCTCCCATGGTACCGACAATCTTAAAACCTTAAATCTTTTACAATGCTAATAATTATTTTTGCCTGAATTTCAGTGTTCCCTACCATTCTCCTCTCTCCCCCCAAACACTTATGAGCCTTAGTAACTGGTCAAGGCTTCCTTATTACATTTTTCTCTTTAGCATGAATTTTTCTACAAGATTTTAACTTCGCTAATTCCCTATTTCTTATTGATAAAATCTCTGGCCCTCTGGCAATTCTAACCTGCTGGTTATTCCCTTTAACTATACTAGCCAGCCAAAGCAAGATACGTCTTGAACCTATCAACCGCCAACAAACCTATATCGCTAACATTACCTTCCTGCAACTTACAACCCTTCTAGCCTTTACAACCCCCGATCTAATGCTATTTTTTATTTTCTTTGAAGCTTCTCTAGTTCCTACTATAATTGTTATTACCCGGTGGGGAGCTCAAGAACGACGACTAGAAGCCGGCATATACTTAGCATTTTATACAATAATAGGAGCAATCCCATTAATAATTTGGATTATCAAATTTTATTCCACTCATGGCTCCTTACTCCCAACCCTGACTCACACCCTACACATCACCCAAGCCTTAACAAATTATCCAGGCTTATTCTGAGCAACTTATAATGCAGCATTCCTAGTTAAATTACCTATATACTGCCTTCACTTATGACTTCCCAAAGCTCATGTAGAAGCTCCCATTGCAGGCTCTATAATTCTAGCTGGCACACTCCTTAAACTTGGAGGTTATGGTATCCTTCGAACATCCCCCCTCCTTCAAGAAAACAATCTAAATCAAACCCTTTTTATTATACTCATTGCTATTCTTGGTATTCTAGCAACCGCACTCCTTTGTCTACGACAAACAGACTTAAAGTCTCTCATTGCTATGTCATCAGTTAGTCATATAAATCTAGTAGTTGCCGCAGCCTTAATTTCCTCCCCCTGAAGCTACTCAGGAGCAATAGCAATGATAATTGCTCATGGTCTTACCTCCTCAGCTCTCTTTTGTCTTGCTAATACTTCCTACGAACGTACAAATAGCCGAACTATAATTCTACTTCGCGGAACAATAATAATCTTCCCCCTTGCCGGAGCCTGATGACTAATTATTATACTTCTTAATATGGCCCTTCCCCCGACAATTAACTTTGCAGGAGAAGTACTTATTATAGTTTCACTCTTCAACTGATCTCCCCTAGCCTTTCTGATTGTTGCCCTTAATCTTATTTTCACAACCGCCTATACTCTATATGTTCTATGATCCACCCAACGAGGCCCTCTACCTAATCACATCAAAACCCTCTTCCCCTACCAAATTCGTGAACACCTACTTCTACTACTACATATTTTACCAGGCCTACTTCTCATCCTTAATCCAGAAATTATTTTCTGTGGGTATAGTTTAATAAAAATTCTAGATTGTGATTCTAGAGACAAAGGTTAAATCCCTTTTACCCACCGAGCCTGCCTGGGGTAATGAGAACTGCTAATTCCTCATATCCATGGTTCGATTCCATGGTTTGCTCACACGTATTGTTTTAATCACCAATACGAATTATGCCCCGCCCAGACACTGTTGCTCTCGTTACCACTATTATTTCTATTGTACTAATTTTAAATCCCCTTTTTAATTCGCAAACTAATAATTTCCACTTACTAGCAAAAAATGCAGTAAAAATAGCATTTTTTATTTCCCTTGTCCCTCTATTCCTTTTCCTCTCTGATGACAACGCAGCCTCCTCAGCCAACACAGCATGATTTGGTCTAGGGGCCTTCAACCTTTCCTTCACTACACAATTTGACTTATATGCCCTTCTTTTCCTTCCTGTCGCCTTTTTAGTCACATGAAGTATTTTAGAATTTTCTACTTGATACATACAAACTGACCCCAATATTGATCAATTTTTTAAGTATTTATTAATTTTCCTTCTCGCTATAATTACTCTTGTCTGTTCCGGGAATCTTCTACTTCTCTTCCTGGGCTGAGAAGGTGTGGGGATTATGTCCTTCTTATTAATTGGCTGATATAATGCCCGGTCAGATGCTGCTACTGCAGCCCTACAAGCAGTTCTCTATAACCGTACAGGAGACATTGGGTTTCTACTGGCTTTTTGTTGATTAATAATGAATGCCCAATCCGTAGACCTTCCGTATATCCTCTCTATATTCCCGTCTACACTACTTTTAATCGGCTTTATCACTGCCGCAGCAAGTAAGTCCGCTCAATTTGGCTTCCACCCATGACTCGCTTCAGCAATAGAAGGACCAACACCAGTATCAGCCCTCTTACATTCTAGCACTATAGTAGTAGCCGGCATTTTTCTTCTCATCCGTATTCACCCCCTCCTCTCACAAAACCCCCTAGCCCTAACTATCTGTTTATGTCTCGGGGCTATCTCGACATTCTTTGCTGCTACTTATGCTTTAGTTCAAAATGATATTAAAAAAATTATTGCTTACTCCACTTCTAGCCAGTTAGGTCTAATAATGGTAGCTATTGGACTTAACCTCCCATACCTGGCCTTCTTCCACATCTGCACCCATGCATTCTTTAAAGCAATATTATTTTTATGCTCAGGCCTAATTATCCACTCAATCAATGATGAACAAGATATTCGTAAGATGGGGGGACTCCAACGTGCACTTCCAGTAACAACTACTTGTCTTTCCATCGGAAGCTTCGCCCTTATAGGAATCCCCTTCTTAGCCGGCTTCTACTCAAAAGACGCAATTATCGAAGCAGCAAGCACATCCTATGTTAACTCCATAGCCCTCCTTCTAACACTAGTTGCTACCGCTTTCACCGCAGTTTATAGTATGCGTTTAATTTATTTTGCCTCAATAGTACAACCCCGAGTAAACCCCACACTCTTATGTGATGAAAATGACAGTCGAGTATTAAACCCCTTGATACGTCTCGCCCTAGGCTCCATCCTTGCAGGACTATTAATCTTCAAAACCACACTGCCAAATTATCCCTTAGTACACACTATACCAATGTATATAAAACTAACTGCCCTCATTGTGACAGTTACCGCTTTCGCTGTTGCCTATGATTTAACAAAAGTTTTTTGAACTATTATTCCCAAAGACTCTGTGTTATCTAAAGAATATGATCCTACATTTTATAATCAGGTAATACACCGCACTATTACTGTCGTTACCCTTAACTCAGCCTGACAACTTATTTCCCACGTTCTGGAATCAATCTTGTTAAAAAAAATCGGGCCATCCTTCGTAGAACTAATACAAATGACTCCAATTAAAGTAGTCCGAGTCACTCAAACCGCTCGGATTAAAACTTACCTATCAGTCCTCTTTGTTACTCTTCTATTTGTAATTCTAATTTTAAAGCTCGTAGGTAGCTAACTTATTTTTATTTTACAACTGCCACCATTTAAGTTAGGCATAACCCCATGTCGTACTATCTTACCGCCCGTAAAGCCCCGCTCCCTTTGTGCCCCCGCACCACCTCTAAAGCTACAAATAGCGTTAATAATAAAGCTCATCCCCCAAAAGACAAGACTCACCCCCCATCACATAATATATTTCCCAACCCCCACCATTCATTACACCCCCCATCTCATCCCCCTCCTGAGAATAAAACTTTTACCCCCCCACGTTCCGCTTGTGCCCCTCATAAAATTAATAATAAGAGATTATACACCATAAGATACCCTACAACTACACGGCTACCCCACGCCTCAGGATAGGGTTCTGCCACTAAAGCAGCACAGTAAGCAAATACAACCATTATTCCCCCCAAATATACAAGAAATAATACTAAAGATAAAAAACTTACTCCTCACTTCATTAATACTAAACACCCAACTCCCGAACCTCCAACTAAACCTAAAGCCGCATAATAAGGAGACGGATTTGAAGCCACAGCTAATAACCCTACTAATAAACACAATTCTATAATCATTTGTTTCTGCCAGGACTTTAACCTAAACTTATAGCTCGAAAAACTATCGTTGTTATTCAACTACAAAAACTTATGGCCCCCACAATACGAAAATCCCACCCCCTTCTTAAAATTATTAACGGCTCATTTATTGACCTGCCCTCCCCCGCCAATATCTCATCCTGATGAAACTTTGGCTCACTCCTCGGAGTTTGCCTTGTTGCCCAAATCGTCACTGGCTTATTCCTAGCCATACACTATACAGCCGACACTTCCCTTGCATTCTCATCTATCGCTCACATCTGCCGTGATGTTAATAACGGCTGACTCCTACGAAATCTCCATGCCAACGGAGCATCATTCTTTTTTATCTGTATTTATTTCCACATCGGCCGAGGCCTGTACTACGGCTCCTACCTTTATAAAGAAACATGAAATATCGGTGTAATTGTACTGTTTTTAGTAATAGCTACAGCTTTTGTAGGTTACGTTCTACCATGGGGCCAAATGTCATTCTGAGGCGCCACAGTAATTACTAACCTTCTCTCAGCCGCCCCATACATCGGTTCCGACCTTGTTCAATGAATTTGAGGGGGTTTTTCAGTAGACAACGCCACCCTTACCCGATTCTTTACTTTTCACTTCATCCTCCCGTTTATTATCGCAGCAGCAAGTATGATCCACCTGCTTTTCCTCCATCAAACTGGCTCATCCAACCCAACAGGCCTCAATTCAAACTTAGATAAGGTCTCCTTTCATCCATACTTCTCCTACAAAGACTTATTCGGCTTCACTATTATACTTGGAGCCTTAGCAGCCCTATCAACCTTTGCCCCCAACCTTCTAGGTGACCCAGACAATTTCACACCAGCTAATCCCCTAGTTACACCCCCTCACATTAAACCAGAGTGGTACTTCCTATTTGCTTACGCCATTCTCCGCTCCATCCCTAATAAACTAGGCGGCGTTCTCGCCCTATTGTTCTCGATCTTAATCCTCTTCCTAATGCCTATCATCCACACCTCCAAGCTCCGTTCACTCATATTCCGCCCAATTGCTAAAATCTTCTTCTGAACCCTAATTGCTAACACAGCTATTCTTACATGAATCGGGGGACAACCAGTAGAAGACCCTTTTATTATCATCGGCCAGATCACCTCAGGACTATACTTCTTAATTTTTGTTCTTCTTATCCCAACATTAGGCCTTTTGGAAAACAAGCTTCTTAAAGTCTAAGATCCACCTGCTTTTCCTCCATCAAACTGGCTCATCCAACCCAACAGGCCTCAATTCAAACTTAGATAAGGTCTCCTTTCATCCATACTTCTCCTACAAAGACTTATTCGGCTTCACTATTATACTTGGAGCCTTAGCAGCCCTATCAACCTTTGCCCCCAACCTTCTAGGTGACCCAGACAATTTCACACCAGCTAATCCCCTAGTTACACCCCCTCACATTAAACCAGAGTGGTACTTCCTATTTGCTTACGCCATTCTCCGCTCCATCCCTAATAAACTAGGCGGCGTTCTCGCCCTATTGTTCTCGATCTTAATCCTCTTCCTAATGCCTATCATCCACACCTCCAAGCTCCGTTCACTCATATTCCGCCCAATTGCTAAAATCTTCTTCTGAACCCTAATTGCTAACACAGCTATTCTTACATGAATCGGGGGACAACCAGTAGAAGACCCTTTTATTATCATCGGCCAGATCACCTCAGGACTATACTTCTTAATTTTTGTTCTTCTTATCCCAACATTAGGCCTTTTGGAAAACAAGCTTCTTAAAGTCTAATAAAGCATAAATTTACATTACCTCATACTTAATATTATACTATTACTTATGTATAATCATCATCTATTATAATATTATACTATTACTTATGTATAATCATCATCTATTATAATATTATACTATTACTTATGTATAATCATCATCTATTATAATATTATACTATTACTTATGTATAATCATCATCTATTATAATATTATACTATTACTTATGTATAATCATCATCTATTATAATATTATACTATTACTTATGTATAATCATCATCTATTATAATATTATACTATTACTTATGTATAATCATCATCTATTATAATATTATACTATAACTCCATTACATATTACTTATGTATAATCACCATTCACTATAGTATTTAAAACAGATATTAAGTAAACCATCCCAATCTTTAGAATTAACAGTTATGTACAACAACATTTACCTATAACAACCATTAATAGATACCCCCACATTATAAGAATATAAACCTTCATAAGATTATGTACATCTTACAATTATAATTTAAAAATACACGTAACATCAATATTACATTATAATATGTTTAATATCCATATTATGTATAATAAACATTAAATTATTTACAACAAGCTTATCATGCCCAATAAACAAGTGACAAATATAACACATTAATAACCTGACCATTAAATAATTTCCACAACATCTGCTTGCAAAAGCCCATATCATGTATACTAGATTGGACCTTCCCTTGCTAAACCTAATGCAGATCTCATTCCTAAGTGAGTCCAACTGGATCTTCCAAATTACTCAATTCCTCCAACAAAAATGTAATGCTCCCCCTCTAAACTTATTAATTTAACACCTTTAAGGTTACATCACACATTTACCCCTTTACTGAATGCTTCATTCATATCATCAAGGTAAGACCTTCCCTTGCATAAGACCCCTCAGACCCTTATAACTATCTTCCTTAATCCACTACCATGGACAATCTTATACTAAACATAAACTGATTAATTGCATAATAAATTACCTATACCATAAATAAGCCAGTCCTCAACACTGTAAAATCACACATGACGCCCATACATCAGCCCTATCGTACCCCCGTCAACCAGCCATGGTTCGGGCCTAGGGAGCTGGTTAACCTTCCAATGGACCTCGATTGTAGAGTAACAGTTCTTGCCCTTTAGAAGGTAACTGACGGATGTGAATCTATGGACTTATCTCGCATAATCGGGTCCAAAATGCATTTTAAAAGGTAACCCTCCTATGCGTTAAATACCTGTATACAAGCTCAGGCCACTTAATGACAGCTAGAACTACTGGTAGTTTTTTTTGGGGTCCTTTCATCAGCTACTCCCAGTGGGCTCACTCCTAAACAACCGGGTTGGACTAACGGTGCAGGTTGGCAACCACTCATAGTGGACTCACGGCTAAACAATAAGACCCCACTATCAGTCCAGGTTACACGCATCAGCATTGTCCCTTGTATGACACATTTTAATTAATGTTAAAATGACATAAATGTTTAATCCTGGTAGCATGCATTAACATGTCACTTGTATGATGCATTTTAATTAATGTTAGATTGACATAATGCTTGATCATCATACCTCTATATCCCCCCTTTTCACTTTCCACCTTTCTTACACCCCCCCCAGCGATTTTTAGCGTTTTTGCAAATTTTTCGCGTTACCCCCCCCTTTCCCCCCCCACAACGATTTTCCGATAGTTTGCCTTAAAACCCCCCCCGAGATTAAGGTTTATGGGAATAATTGCTGTAGGGCCTCGCCCTCCCCACACAGAGTATCTGTAATGCCTTAACCCCAAGGATTACAGAACCCTACCATGGGCCTCCCCGCAATAAACAAGTCATATGAAAGTTTTACTTGCTAAAATGCTCAATAAAGTCTTTGCCTATAAATGCAAATTTGTTTATATTTTGTTTATATTTTGTTTATATTTTGTTTATATTTTGTTTATATTTTGTTTATATTTTGTTTATATTTTGTTTATATTTTGTTTATATTATATGTATGTAATGTTTTGTTATATTATTTAATTGGCTTCATGTGCACATAATATATTATATTCATACCTATGTAATATTAAATTAGTCTTATTATTATATTTATGCTTATACTTCATATCTACAGTATAAGAACTAAACTTAAAGTATTCTTATATATGAAGTATATACTTATATACTAGAATCCCCTACATAAGTCATATACATGAAAAATTGTCC